>NC_090648.1:23110815-23375815 GCF_040937935.1 Hyperolius riggenbachi
TAGCAGCGGGCTGAGACTCCAGGTAAGTTAGCAGGAACAAACCTTCATAACCAGCAGGGAATTCTGGGAGGAAATGGTATTTATACTGCAAGCCATCAAAGGAAGCAGCTAAGCAATTTGCATGACAAGTGGATGCAAATTCCTCACCAGAACAGTAACTCTGAAACTTGCAGAGTGAAGACAGGTCTCTTTTCCAGGGACCTGCAGCACTCAGACCTAAAAAATGGTCAAAAAGCTGTCTGCTTGTGCAGACAGCAGAGCAGATCATTGCAGTTTGTATACACTTTGTATACATTTTTTTTAAAAGAAATTCAGGCTGCAGAGATGCCCGGAAGGATTTTTATGTTCTCCATTGAATTTAATGGGGCTCACCACAAATTTCCAGTTTGCACATTTTTGTGGAAAGACGTTCGCGAATGCAAAATCGTGATGTTCGGTCATGACCATGTGCCAACTCTTTTTTTGGGAATTTGGTTATCAGAAACAGTGATCAGTGAAGTCTTTCTAGGACCATAACTCATGTTTGACATATGACATTCTTTATTTTATTGAACAGACTCTCTATTATAAGGAAAAACTTTTACGTATTTATAGGCCAGATTTAAGCTACTTTACCTTATCTGGTCGTGTGTCCCTTTTCTGATGCAAAATTGCAATGGCCTCACTGGAGTGCATGAGTTTGACAGAGATCTCTGTTTCTCCAGACCATTGAGGAATCAATGTAGCTGTGTAAGAACCATTTTTGTGGTCCATAACAGATCCACTCACTCCAGCTTTCAGGCTTGTAGAATGAAGTTTAGCGTAAAACAAATCCCCACCATAACTCTTTGGCCGACCTTTGTGATCTTTGGCTGTGATTAGAACCTTAAGTGGTTGTCCAACTACATAAGTAGACTGAGGATTGAGTAAAACATAGACAGAGGTCTGTGGATGGGTGGAATACTCTATGGTTCTATTTTCTAAAGCCAGAGGCCATTCAATCACTTTCAACAATGCACTAAGCTCTTCAGAATCATAACCAGGGGTGGTTGCTTGGGATGTCACTGCAGATGTTGTTGCATGTATAGACGAGTGGATCTCTTGTGATATTGGCCATACCTTCCAGGAAAGCTTATGCAAGATCTTTGAAAAGGAAAAAAACAAAACAAAACAAATGAATCAATAGAAACTTGATACCCCAAATCCTCAAAACAAACTCCAGGCAAACATGTGTATCACTTTAAACTGGCTGTGAATGGAGGAGATGTGGAAGAGTCTATTACCTCTGTACAGAATTAAACTCCTACCCTCTTAATGCATTCTTCTCTCCAAGAAATTAATTTAAAGAAAAATATGCTGTAATTTTATCTCTCTCTGTGTCACATGACTGCCACGGCAGTGATGGCAGATAAGCTCATTTGAAAGCACCGGCTGGTAACAATATGCCTGCTTCCATGAATCAGGAAGTAGAAACAGTGCAGATTTATTTTAGGACTAGGCCTAAGACCCGTTTAAAAATGGGGGCTAGGCTCTAGCCACGACCCCCCACACTGGCTCTCTCCCTCATAAGCTGTGTACGTCTGTGCCTGCCGTGCACGTCTGAGCACCGTGGAAGCACACGTCCGCTGCCTCCCCGGCCCCATCCTCCTCCTGCTCTAAGTGCCGCGCTATGCGCAGTAGTGCAAAAGCACGGACACGCGCACAGGAAGGGACGCAGAAACACAGGGGTTTTATAATATAGGATAGTATCAGCTGTAACAAATATATATATTTTTTTTGTTTAAAAGGTTATTATGCTGTTGTGTATATTTTAGAGCAGAGAGGAAATTCTGAATTCAGGTCCGCTTTGAACGAATCATCAGGGGGCTCTGTATGGCTGATATTGTGGTGAAACCCCTCCCACAGTGTGATGTCAGGACCAGGGTGCTGATATCACACTGTGGCAGCCTTGTTGATTTGTGGGAAATAACAGCTGTTTCCAACTGCCAAAAATGCATCATCTCCTTCCACATACATCACCTGCCAGCACTAAAAATGTTGCCATATTATACATTTTAGAAAGTAAATCCAAAAAGGAAAAATTTTACAATGGGCAAACAATTACTAAATCATTTGTAAATAATTATTATAAAAATTAAGCACTTTTTTAAATTATGTTATTTTCACTGCAGTTCCTTTTTAACTACTTAACTACCGCTGTACGCCAATTGCGTGGACGCAGTGGCAGCCCCAGGACCGCTCAATGCCAATCGGTCTGAAGTCCTGGGGTGGGGTTTTGCAGGAGATCGCGCACACCGATGCGTGCGCATTTCCACTTGAATGGCAGAGCAGCGGCGCTCTCCGCTAGAATACTGTCAGACGACATCTATTTACATTGTACATCTCTGCGATCTACAGCAGCACTGTACTGAGGACAGACAGTGTGACACGGCTGCCCCCCTGGGAGGCACGAGAGCAATCGGCTGTCATAGGCTGATGACTATGACAGCCGATCGCTATGATTGCTAAGAAAGCTCTGTTGGTGTGCAGAAAAGGGAGGGAGGGATAACTTGTGTGCTGAGTTAGCGGAAATTGATTTTTATTGTTTTTTTTTCACAAAGTGTCATTTTCCACTAACTTGTGACAAAAAATAAAATCTTCTATGAACTCACCATACACCTAACAGAATACCTTGGGGTATCTTCTTTCTAAAATGGGGTCACTTGCATTTTACGGGCCCAAACCGTGAGGAGTAGTCTGGAAACCAAATGCCTCAAAATGACCTGTGAAATCCTAAAGGTACTCATAGGACGTTGGGCCCCTTAGCACACCTAGGCTGCAAAAAAGTGTCACACATGTGGTATCGCCGTACTCAGGAGAAGTAGTATAATGTGTTTTGGAATTTATTTTTACACATACCCATGCTGGGTGGGAGAAATATCTCTGTAAATGAGATTTTTTTTTATTTTTTTACACACAACTGTTCATTTACTGAGCTATTTCTCCCACCCAGCATAGGTATGTGTAAAAATACACCCCAAAACACATTATACTACTTCTCCTGAGTACAGTGATACCACATGTGTGACACTTTTTTGCAGCCTAGGTGCGCTAAGTAGCCCAACGTCCAATGAGTACCTTTAGGATTTCACAGGTCATTTTCAGACATTTGGTTTCAAGCCTACTCCTCACAGTTTAGGGGCCCTAAAATGTCACGGCAGTATAGGAACCCCACAAATGACCCCATTATAGAAAGAAGACACCCCAAGGTATTCCGTTATGAGTATGGGGAGTTCATAGAAGATTTTATTTTTTGTCACAAGTTAGCGGAAATTGATTTTTATTTATTTTTTCACAAAGTGTCATTTTCTGCTAACTGACAAAAAATAAAATCTTCTATGAACTCACCATACTCCTAAATGAATACCTTGGGGTGTCTTCTTTATAAAATGGGGTCATTTGTGGGGTTCCTATACTACCCTGGCATTTTACGGGCCCTTAACCATGAGGAATAGTCTTGAAACCAAATGTCTCAAAATGACCCTTGAAATCCTAAAGGTACTCATTGGACTTTGGGCCCCTTAGTGCAGTTAGGGTGCAAAAAAGTGTCACACATGTGGTATCGCCGTACTCAGGAAAAGTAGTATAATGTGTTTTGGGGTGTATTTTTACACTTACCCATGCTGGGCGGGAGAAATCTCTCTGTAAATGGACAATTGTGTGTAAAAAAAATCAAAAAAATCTCATTTACAGAGATATTTCTCCCACCCAGCATATATATGTGTAAAAATACACCCCAAAACACATTATACTACTTTTCCTTATTATGATATAATGATTTGTATGTGTAGTACAGCTAACAATTAAAACATTAGGAGAAGAGACATATGTCTAATATTGTTTCCAGTACAGGAAGAGTTAAGAAACTCCAGTTATCTATGCAAAAACGCCATTGAGCTCCAGGACTTTCAAAGTCTTAGAGAGCTCTGTCTTCTGAAGCTTATTATCTCAAGTGTCTGGCACTGTATTTTTTTCTCTGCAGAGAAGGATTCAAAAGTTCACTAGCCTGCTCTGTAAAATGATTTAGAAAGCTGAGTAGTGTGTAAAGTGCTAATATTAGAGAATGATGCAATGTTATAAAAAAAACTATATAACTGAAAATAAAAACAAGAGAATATTTTCTTTGCTACTAATGTTCTAGTAATTGTCCGTACTACACAAAAAATTCATTATATCATATTTTTTTTTCACTTCAGTGTCTCTTTAAGGATAATACATATATGAAGGAATATGTTATATCTACATGAGTTAATGGAATTGGCATGTTGCTTTGTAGACTTACCCCCAAAAGAAAACAGGTAGAGCACAAAGCAATGAGAAGAAAACATCTCTTCATTTTGCTGGAGAAAAACAAAAACAAAAGTGGAACAGCCAATTACACAATGCTATAAAATATGAATTGTTTTTAACCATACAAAATTAGACAAACATATACTACAAAAAAATAAATAAAAATAAAATACAGAACCACACAAAGTACACACTACACATCCAGTCCTGACATGAGTAAACTTATTTTGCGTGAATCATGCAGCCTTTTCACCTGTTTTTCACCTTATCTATGCTACATTTTTAAAGTGGATCCGAAATAAACTTTTACTCATTGCATAATTGTGTTCCTTTCATATAGTTGATATGGCATTACTTAAAGAGAAACTCCAACCTAGAATTGAACTTTATCCCAATCAGTAGCTGATACCCCCTTTTACATGAGAAATAGAATGATTTTCACAAACAGACCATCAGGGGGCGCTGTATGACTGATTTTGTGCTGAAACCCCTCCCACAAGAAGCTCTGAGTACCGCGGTACTCTGGGCAAACTGCCACAATGTAACAATGTTCACAGACAGGAATTAGCTGTTTACAGCTGTCTCTAACAGCCAAAACAGCTAGGAGCAGCTACATAACCTGCCCACAGTAACAATGTCACCATGTAATACATGTCAGAATGTAAATCTGGGAGAGGAAAGATTTTACAATGAGCAAACACTGACTAAATCATTTATACATAATTATGGTATAAAAATGAAGCACTTTTTTTTACTACATTATTTTCACTGGAGTTCCTCTTTAAGCCAAATACTTTTTTGTTTTAATACTTAAATTCCCTATAAACTAAACAAGCCTCACCCACAGCTTCTCCAGTGCCTTGACACTGTGGCAAGCTCTTATGCGAGCTCAGTCTGGGCAGGAGGAGGAGGTTACTAGTAGCCTTAGATTTCAGAGGCAGAGGGGGGGAGGAGAGGGAGTGAATTTGTCACAGGCTGAGGG
Source organism: Hyperolius riggenbachi (assembly GCF_040937935.1). NCBI lineage: Eukaryota > Metazoa > Chordata > Amphibia > Anura > Hyperoliidae > Hyperolius > Hyperolius riggenbachi. Next base: position 23,116,106 of record NC_090648.1, read on the forward strand.
CTGGAGATGCAGATCAGCTTGCCTGTGTGTAATGTGACAAACAGAACATGGCTGCCCTCATTGTATCACAGGAATAAATAATCATAAACTGTTGAAGCTGTTTAAAGCTAGATTTGCTGTGTAAACTATGTAAACTTTAGATACGATATATAGACAAGTTGCTTGTTATAGTTAGTTTTTCATCTTGGATCCACTTTAAGCTTCCAAAGAGCAAAACTATAATATAATTAAGGTAAGAAACATAATATTGAAATGAAATTAATCAGGAACAACTTACATTGAGAGATTATTTTGCTTATAAGTGTGCCAAAGTGTTATTTTTATCAATTAGGCGATACATTGATGAGAGGTTTTGTGAATAGAGTCCATGGTCTTGAGCCATCATTTTTATTTCACAACGCATTGCTTCAGGTGGCAGGATGTCTAGAACCGGCCATGCAGATCCCCCCTGCTGTATAGGTAGCCAGGTGACATCCCCTCAAATAGGTAGGCAGATGCACCCTCCCTCTCGAGTATAGGTAGCCAGATGCACCCTCCCTCCCGAGTATAGGTAGGCAGATGCACCCTCCCTCCCGAGTATAGGTAGCCAGATGCACCCTCCCTCCCGAGTATAGGTAGGCAGATGACCAGGGGTGTAACTAGAAATCACTGGGCCCCCCTGCGAAACTTTGGACGGGTCCCCCTTCTCGAGCCCCCTCCACCCCCCCCCCCCTTTCTACACAGGTAAACTGAGAACCAATGTTATTTAAAGCGGAATATAACCCTGCATTTCAACTTTGCTCTAAAATATTATTTACAGCATATTATATGCAAAAAGCATTTTTTTTTTTTTACTAGACCAGCATTGGAAGGGTTAAACACAGAGGTTTAAAGGTCCTGGAGAGATATGCAGAAGTTCAGATAGATACATTCTATTTAGTTACATGTATCTATTGATAAACAGTTACACACTCTTTGGCTGTCGTCCAAGCTCCTTCTCAGTGAGAGAGATGAGTCACATTCAACACTTAGATACATTATGTAAACAAAATGTATCTATTTCAGCTTCGGATGCGTCTGCAGAAATCTAAAGGAACTTTAAAGCCCTGTGTAACCCTTCCAATGCTGGTCTAGTAAAAAAAAAAATGCTGGTTGCATATAATATACTGTAAATAATGTTTTAGAGCAAAGTTGAAATGCAGGGTTATATTCCGCTTTAATTGGCTAGTGCACACTTGAATGTGTTTTCCCCATGCAGATAAAAACAGACAGCAGTGAAGCACTGCAGGCATTTTTCCATACAGAAAACAACAACAGACAGTGCTCCTAGCCTCAGCTTCATACTACACAAAAAGCAAAAAGCTTTTCTCTCCATGCCCAGACTTCTCAAGCATTACTACAGTACACAGCACTTAAGGGGGGGGGGGGGGGGGGGGTTTGAAAGGCTGGGGGTAGAAACAGGGGCGTAGCTAGGGGTGGGCGGGGTAGGACAAGTGCCCCCGGGCGCTGGGTCCCTAGGGGCGCCCAGCTGTGACCTGTGTTTTTTTTTTATTTATTTACCTGGTTACTACCACTGGGGACACCTATAGACCTGGTTACCTATACTGGGGGCACCTATTTTGGGGAAACTGCTGCCAGATTAACTGTATTTTTGGGGAACCGCTGCTGCCAGATTAAGTGTATTTTGGGGAACAGCTGCCAGATTATATGTATGTTGGGGGAACCACTGCTGCCAGATTGTGTCTATTTTGGGGCAACCATTGTCAAATATCTGTATTTTGGAGGAACCTCTGCCAAATTACACGTATTTTTGGTGAAATGCTGTCAGATTACATGTATTTTGGGGGGAAACACTATGGCAGAGCTCAAACTTCCCTGCCAGACCTTTTACACCACTGCTAAGGTCATGTATATTTGGCCCCACCCATTACCATGCCGACGCCCCTTTTTTGACCTTACAGGGCGCATTAATAGTCTTTGTCCCCGGGCGCTGGAAACCCTAGCTACGCCTCTGGGTAGAAAAGTGCTATACATAAGACCCTGCTGAACACTGAATAGGGACTGTCTACAAATCTTTGTCTGCAAACTTTTGTATGATTCGTTATCAGTGGCAGAGCAGATGCAGTCATTAGAGAAATTGTGCACAAAGCAAACAGTTTTTTTCCCTTCTTGCCCTTAAAGGGAACCTAAACTGAGAAGGATGTGGATTTTTCCTTTTAAAATAATACCAGTTGCCTGACTCTCTTGCTGATCCTGTGTCTCTAATGCTTTTAGCCACAGCCCCTGAACAAGCATGCAGATCAGGTGCTCTGACTGAAGTCAGACTGGATTGCTGCATGCTTGTTTCAGGTCTGATTCAGCTACTACTGCAGCAAAAGAGATCAGCAGGTGTGCCAGGCAACTGGTATTGTTTAAACGGAAACTTCCATATCCCTCTCAGTTTAGGTTCCCTTTAATTGTCAGTCTCTCAGGACAGGGGAAAAAAACTTCTGGCCCCACTTGGCCCCCTGCGGCTTCTAGGCCCCCTGCAGCTGCGTAACTTGCGGGGTCTATTGTTACGCCCCCGCAGATGACCCCTCCCCTCCCTGCTCTACAGGATGCCAGCCACTCCCCTTCCCTCCTCAGGCAGATGAACCAGCCCACCAACCCCTCCCACCCCTTGTAGAGCTGAGTGTCAGTCACTCACCTCTCCAGGCACTAAGTCTGCTGCAGCACCAAGTCTTTTTCTTCCCCTCTGTCAGCCACCATTGTGCTTCTCTCTTTTCAGCTGTCATCTCTCATCATAGTGTGCTGACATGTCACATGTGAAAGATGTCAGCTGTAGAGAGAGATGCACAGCAGCAACTGATGGAGGAGAAGAGGCAAAATCAGCGCTGCGGAGGACTTGGAGCCTGGAGACATGAGTGACTAGACAGTCACTCTGAGGTCTGTAGCAGCCCACTACGATGTGACAGTGTGAAGAAAGCAGCTAGGCGGCTGACCAGCTCTGTATGCTTGCAGCCAGCTGTTAACTGTCTAAGTGCTGGCTGCCCATTTTCACCTGCTGCCCTAGGGTCGTGCCTTAAAGCCTCGCCATAAATCAGGCCCTGCAAGCAACACAACCAAGACTGGCAGCAATTGAATATTCCCCTTGAAAATAAATAGGTGAATTTTGATTGGCTTTTATAAGCTCCACCCACTTTTCTGAATATTAATCCCAGTCACCAACTGTGCAAAGTTTGAGAACCCTACCATAAACAGTGTAAGAATGGCTGCAGTTTATATTTTCCCAGTGAAATTTGTATTTTGTTTCTGCCCACTGATGGCCCGGCTTTGCCTGGGTATGTATTTGGCTGGTGTTGGCTCCACCCACTTTTTCTAACACTGACACACATACTCAATGACCAAGTTTGTGAGCTTTGCGGTCTTTGGCATCGATAATTTGCAGTGAAATGAAACAAATCTGATTGGCTGTTTGTGGCTCCACCCTCTTTTCAAAATTTGAACCCCAGTCACCCAATGACCAACTGTACCAGGTTTGAGGATTGTGCCATTAATAGTGCAAGAATGGCAGCAATTAAAATATTCAGTTGAAAATCAGTTGAAAATCAATAGGTGAATTTTGATTGGCTTTTGTAGGCTCCACCCGCTTTGTTAGATCTTGTATTAATGCAGAGAAATTATCTCCATCTTGCTTTAAGCTGATAATATAGGTTTAAAATGTTTTGCAAATGAGGGCATTTCAAGATTTTATGATTCTAAGCAGAGTTATTCTTTAATAATCAGTGTTAGATCGTTGGTTAGATGGTGGTTAGATGGTTGGTTGGTAACCCTTGGGGCTTGTTCACCCTAGAGGTGATGTAGAATGTACTCTAGCTAATGTTACTTATTTCTATATTAATTACCAGACACCTGAGGTCTTCTCAAAGGTTAAATACAAGGGGTGTAATTACATATATACAAGTTACAGTATATAAAATATATGATTACATAATTGCAGGCTCAGTGTACAGTACTACTAGGAGCATTATTAGTCTAACCTTACAATCCATACACACCGCATTCGCTAGCTGTGCCCTGAATCCATTATCATCTCACGTCTATCAGCTTGGCAGGAGAGGAGAGCTTCTAAAAACAAGTCTTTTATCTGGATACAACAGGTATAGAGACCCCTCCTACCTGGGATGTCATTCAGGTGACAGTTGGATGTATACATGCCAGGCCCAGCAACCATTGTGTTGATAAACTTGATAAACCAGGCTTCTCTCAGCTTGTGTGATCACCTCCTCAGTGGCTGTTCGCAGGGGCTGAGGTCAGTGCCTGAGACTCAGACATTGTCTTTGCTAATTACTCATATGTAGCTGTTGTGTGTCTGTAAACAGTCATTTATGAAACACAGGCTTCACCACTGAGGGGTTTTACCCCCTGACCACCAGAGCAATTTTCACCTTTCAGCGCTCCTTCCATTCATTCGTCTATAACTTTATTATTACTTATCGCAATGAAATGAACTATATCTTGTTTTTTCCGCCACCAATTAGGCTTTCTTTAGGTGGGACATTATGCCAAGAATTATTTTTTTCTAAATGTGTTTTAATGGGAAAATAGGAAAAATGTGGGGAAAAAAATAATTATTTTTCAGTTTTCGGCCATTATAGTTTTTAAATAATGCATGCTACTGTAATTAAAACCCATTAAATGTATATGCCTATTTATCCCGGTTATAAAACCGTTTAAATTATGTCCCTATCACAATGTTTGGCGCCAATATTTTATTTGGAAATAAAGGTGCATTTTTTTCATTTTTGCGTCCATCCCTAATTACAAGCCCATAATTTATAAAGTAACAGTGTTCTACCCTCTTGACATAAATATTTAAAAAGTTCAGTCCCTAAGGTAACTATTTATGTATTTTTTTTAATTGTAAATTTTTTAATTTTTTTTTAATTACAAAAAAAAAAAATGGGGAGTGTGGGAGGTAATGAGTTAATTTTATGTGTATAAAAGTCATTTATTTGTATGTGAAAAATGTGTAGGGTGTAGTTTACTATTTGGCCACAAGATGGCCACAGTAACTTTTTGTTTTAATGCGACCTCCAAGCTTCCTTCCGGAAGCTTGGAGGAAGTATAAGGAGGCTGGACACGTGAGTTTTTTCTCACAATGATCGCGCTGCCCATAGGAGAGCAGCGGATCATTGTGGGGTGGATTTTCCCGTTCATTGATCTCTGGGCGAGCGGGCGGCGGCGTGTTTACTAGCGGCGGGCGGCGTGTTTACGAGCGGGAGCGCGGACAGCGTCGGGAACGCGGAAAGTACATATTTCTCCGTCCCTGGTTGTTAAAGGATGGAAAAAGGGGCGGAGAAATACGTACGTGCGGGGGTAAAGTGGTTAAAGAGGAACTCCAGTGAAAATAATGTAATAAAAAAAGTGCTTCATTTTTACAATAAATATGTATAAATGATTTAGTCAGTGTTTGCTCATTGTAAAATCTTTCCTCTCCCAGATTCACATTCTGACATGTATTACATGGTGACATTGTCACTGTGGGCAGGTTATGTAGCTGTTTCTAGCTGTTCTGGCTGTTACAGACAGCTGTAAACAGCCAGTTCCTGTATGTGAACCTTGTTACATTGTGGCAGTTTGCCCAGAGTACCGCGGTACAAGAGCCTCTTGTGGGAGGGGTTTCATCACAATATCAGTCATACATCGCCCCCTGATGGTCTGTTTGTGAAATGCAATAGATTTGTCATGTAAAAGGGGGTATCAGCTACTGATTGGGATAAAGTTAAATTCTTGGTCGGAGTTTCTCTTTAAAGCTAGTGTTGGGCGAACATCTAGATGTTCGGGTTCGGGCCGAACAGGCCGAACATGGCCGCGATGTTCGGGTGTTCGACCCGAACTCCGAACATAATGGAAGTCAATGGGGACCCGAACTTTTGTGGTTTGTAAAGCCTCCTTACATGCTACATACCCCAAATTTACAGGGTATGTGCACCTTGGGAGTGGGTACAAGAGGAAAAAAAAAATTTGCAAAAAGAGCTTATAGTTTTTGAGAAAATCGATTTTAAAGTTTCAAAGGGAAAACTGTCTTTTAAATGCGGGAAATGTCTGTTTTCTTTGCACAGGTAACATGTTTTTTGTCGGCATGCAGTCATAAATGTAATACATATAAGAGGTTCCAGGAAAAGGGACCGGTAACGCTAACCCAGCAGCAGCACACGTGATGGAACAGGAGGAGGCGCAGGAGGAGAAGGCCACGCTTTGTGAGACACAACAACCCCGGCCTTGCATGAGGGCAAGAAGCGTGCGGATAGCATGCTTTGTACCGCCATGCAGTCATAAATGTAATAAAGATAAGAGGTTCCATAAACAGGGACCGGCAACGCTAACCCAGCAGCAGCAGCAGCAGCAGCAGACGTGATGGAACAGGAGCAGGTGCAGGAGGAGAAGGCCACGCTTTGTGAGACACAACAACCCAGGCCTTGCATGAGGGCAAGAAGCGTGCGGATAGCATGCTTTGTACCGCCATGCAGTCATAAATGTAATAAAGATAAGAGGTTCCATAAACAGGGAGCGGCAACGCTAACCCAGCAGCAGCAGCAGACGTGATGGAACAGGAGCAGGCGCAGGAGGAGAAGGCCACGCTTTTTGAGACGCAACCCAGGCCTTGCATGAGGACAAAAAGCGTGCGGATATAGCAATGCTTTTTGCCGCCATGCAGTCATAAATGTAATACAGATGAGAGGTTCAATAAACAGGGACTGGAAATGCTAACCCAGCAGCAGCAGACGTGATGGAACAGGACTAGGAGCAGGCGCAGGAGGAGAAGGCCAAGCTTTTTGAGACACAACAACACAGGCCTTGCATGAGGACAAAAAGCGTGCGGATATAGCAATGCTTTTTGCCGCCATGCAGTCATAAGTGTAATACAGATGAGAGGTTCAATAAACAGGGACCGGAAACGCTAAACCATCCCAGATGTTCATTGGTCATGTTACTTGGTTGGGGTCCTGGAGTGTTGCGTAGTCGTTTCCAATCCAGGATTGATTCATTTTAATTTGAGTCAGACGGTCTGCATTTTCTGTGGAGAGGCGGATACGCCGATCTGTGACGATGCCTCCGGCAGCACTGAAACAGCGTTCCGACATAACGCTGGCTGCCGGGCAAGCCAGCACCTCTATTGCGTACATTGCCAGTTCGTGCCAGGTGTCTAGCTTCGATACCCAATAGTTGAAGGGTGCAGATGGATTGTTAGACACAGCTACGTCATCTGACATGTAGTCCTTGACCATCTTCTCCAGGCGATCGGTGTTGGAGGTGGATCTGCACGCTTGCTGTTCTGTGGGCTGCTGCTGCATGGGTGTCAGAAAATTTTCCCACTCCAAGGACACTGCCGATACCATTCCCTTTTGGGTACTAGCTGCGGCTTGCGTTGTTTGCTGCCCTCCTGGTCGTCCTGGGTTTGCGGAAGTCAGTCTGTCTGCGTACAACTGGCTAGAGGAGGGGGAGGATGTCAATCTCCTCTCTAAAGTCTCCACAAGGGCCTGCTGGTATTCTTCCATTTTGACCTGTCTGACTCTTTCTTCAAGCAGTTTTGGAACATTGTGTTTGTACCGTGGATCCAGAAGGGTATAAACCCAGTAATTGGTGTTGTCCAGAATGCGCACAATGCGTGGGTCACGTTCAATGCAGTCTAGCATGAATTGAGCCATGTGTGCCAGAGTCCTACCAGAATCCTCATCATCCTCTTGTGAGCGTTGTGATAGTTGTTGTGATGCATCATAGTCGTCACCTTCCTCCTGGTCTGCTTCTGCTGACCATTCGCGTTGAATTGTGGAAGTCCAACGTGCACCGCTCTGGCCCTCGTCAGTGGTGGCATGAAATTCCTGCTCCAACTCCAGCTGTTCCTCCTCCTCTTCTTCGTCATAGCTGCTGGGGCCAGCGTTCCCTGAGGCGGATGGCCTGATGTTGGTACCATCACGCTGATCGTTTTCTCCTTCAGATTCCCCCAGTTGCATCATGACAGCTGTTTCCTTGATTTTTAACATCGACCTCTTCAGTAAACACAGCAGTGGTATGGTAATGCTGACTGAAGAGTTGTCACTGCTCACAAGCAACGTGGATTGCTCAAAATTTTGGAGGACTTGGCAGAGGTCCAACATGTTGGCCCAATCGGATCCACAGAAGCTTGGCAGCTGGCCGGATGCGCCTCGGTACTGCGCCGTCATGTACTGGACCACTGCACTCTTCTGCTCGCAAAAGCGGGCTAGCATGTGCAGCGTAGAATTCCAGCGCGTAGGGACATCACACAGCAAGCGATGGTGGGGGAGATTGAAGCGCTCCTGCATCTTGGCGAGTGCCCCCGAAGCAGTACTGGAAGTTCTACAATGTTTGGCCACTCGACGCACCTTCAACAGAAGATCGGCCACGCCTGGGTATGTCCTCAGGAACCGCTGAACTACTAGGTTCATCACGTGCGCCAGGCAAGGGATGTGTGTCAGCTTAGCCAACCTTAAAGCGCGAATGAGATTACTCCCATTATCACACACAACCATGCCCGGTTTCAGGTCCAGCGGTGCCAGCCACAAATCCGTCTGTTCCTTTATTCCCTTCCAAATTTCCTCCCCTGTGTGCTGCTTATCCCCAAGGCAGATTAGCTTCAGCAACGCTTGCTGACGCATGCCAACAGCTGTGCTGCACTGCTTCCACGATCCTACTGCTGCTGGGTTAGCGTTTCCGGATGAGGTACAGCTTTGAGATGCGTTGGAGGAGAAGGAGTCAGAGAGGTAGGTGCTGCTGTTATCCAGTGGGAGGGACGGCGGTGCAGCTGTTTGTGGCGTGGGCAACACCCGTGCCGTAGCAGGTGAGGAATCGCTGCCAGGCTCCACAAGGTTCACCCAGTGCGCGGTAAGGGAGATGTATCGACCCTGGCCGAACGCACTCGTCCAGGTGTCAGTGGTGAGGTGAACCTTGCAGGCAACGGCATTCTTCAAGCTTCGGGTTATTTTGCTGACCACGTGCTCATGCAACTCAGGCACTGCAGAGCGTGCAAAGTGGTAGCGGCTGGGAACCACGTAACGTGGGATGGCCACTGACATCATGCCCTTGAAGCTGTTTGTCTCCACCAATCGATATGGCAGCATTTCGCAGGCCAGAAGCTTGGCTATGCTGGCTGTTACTGCCACGGCCCGGGGGTCATTTGCTGGCAATTTCCTCTTGCGCTCAAACATCTCCGACACAGACAACTGAACCGTAGCGCTGCACACGGAAGGGCTGTTGGTTGTTGTGTTTGAAGAACACTGGGAGACCTCAAGAGCACTACTCCGGAAAGTGACAGTGTCAGCGTCGTCTGATGTTTGTGAATGTTGTGAACCACGCAATGGCTGGGCTACTGCTGCTGCTGAGGCGGGTCTGGTGAACCCAAGGGAGGCAGTGTTGTTTCTGGTACCCTGTCCTGACGCGTTTGCCCAAAGAGTGGGATGTTTGGATAGCATGTGACGGCTCATGCTGGTGGTGGAGAGGTTGTTAATACTTTTCCCCCTGCTCAGGCGGGTCTTGCACACCTTGCAAATCGCCATGGTAACATCCTCAGTGCAGTCTTCAAAGAAAGCCCAGACTTTGGAGCACCTGCCTCCTTGCTGGCGATTTCTGTTTGCTCCTCTTTTGCCTCTCACTTGAACTTCCACGCTTGTGGTGCCTGAAATTGCGCGCCGCCTACCTTGTGGCACAAGGCGAGCTCGTGCAGCAGTGGGTTCTTCAACAGACTCATCTGTGCTGCTGCTACGACGGCGATGTTCTCGTTCACAAACAAAATCTGGGTCTCTGTCCACATTGTCCATACCCTCCTCTTCCATCTCCTCAAACTCGTCATATGTCATTGTGGGCCGCCGCCGTGGAGTAGAGCTCCCCACAACAACCTCTGCGCAGCACACTCCAACGTCGTCTTCCAGATCTTGTCGGCCGACCTCCTGCAATTGCAACCCCTCCTGCCCAAATTGCTCTGGGATTTGGGTTTCCGAGTCCTCTTCGGACTCGCCTTGTATTTCAGTGCGCGGTGCATTTCCCACAGTTAACGGTTGTGAATCCAGGCACAACATTTCTGGCTGTTCCTCCATTGACCTTTGAAAGGTGGAAGTTTGTTGGGCTGGGAATAGCTCCTGCGAATACCCCATTGTGTCCTGAGGTAATTCATCGGACTGGTTATCTGGCAGTTGTGTGCGTGGTGTCGCTGCCGGTTGTGTCAGCTTTGTGCCCACTGGCTCCTTGTAACTGGCTGAGGACTCGGACCTCGTGCGTGATGTGCTGGTGCTGCTTAACCCACTGCTGGACGCTTGAGAGGTCATCCAAGTAATTATCTGGTCCTGTTCTTTTGGATTTGTGAGGGTTGTTGTCCTGGACAACATGGGCGGTATTGAGTGGGTTTTCTTGGGTGCTCCCCTGTGGCCTGTACGTGAACCGTCAGGGGAAACACCTCTTCCCTTGCCCCTCCCTCTTTCACCGGATTTCTTCCTCATTTCACTTATCCTTACAGTACACGCTGACTGGCAGCAGTACAGTGGCAGTACAGAAATGCTATACAGTACCACTATTCCCAGCAGCGACACAGAGCACAATGCTATACAGTGACGGGTGAGCGGTGTACCACTATTCCCAGCAGCGACACAGAGCACAATGCTATACAGTGGCGGGTGAGCGGTGTACCACTATTCCCAGCAGACACAGAACAGTACACAGAATGCTATATAGTGTGGCTGAACGAGCGGTGTACCACTATTCCCAGCAGACACAGAACAGTACACAGAATGCTATATAGTGTGGCTGAACGAGCGGTGTACTACTGTTCCCAGCAGACACAGAACAGTACACAGAATGCTATATAGTGTGGCTGAACGAGCGGTGTACTACTGTTCCCAGCAGACACAGAACAGTACACAGAATGCTATATAGTGTGGCTGAGCGAGCGGTGTACCACTATTCCCAGCAGACACAGAACAGTACACAGAATGCTATATAGTGTGGCTGAACGAGCGTTGTACCACTATTCCCAGCAGACACAGAACAGTACACAGAATGCTATATAGTGTGGCTGAACGAGCGGTGTACCACTATTCCCAGCAGACACAGAACAGTACACAGAATGCTATATAGTGTGGCTGAACGAGCGGTGTACTACTGTTCCCAGCAGACACAGAACAGTACACAGAATGCTATATAGTGTGGCTGAACGAGCGGTGTACTACTGTTCCCAGCAGACACAGAACAGTACACAGAATGCTATATAGTGTGGCTGAACGAGCGGTGTACTACTGTTCCCAGCAGACACAGAACAGTACACAGAATGCTATATAGTGTGGCTGAAAGAGCGGTGTACTACTGTTCCCAGCAGACACAGAACAGTACACAGAATGCTATATAGTGTGGCTGAACGAGCGGTGTACCACTATCCCCAGCAGACACAGAACAGTACACAGAATGCTATATAGTGTGGCTGAACGAGCGGTGTACTACTGTTCCCAGCAGACACAGAACAGTACACAGAATGCTATATAGTGTGGCTGAACGAGCGGTGTACTACTGTTCCCAGCAGACACAGAACAGTACACAGAATGCTATATAGTGTGGCTGAACGAGCGGTGTACTACTGTTCCCAGCAGACACAGAACAGTACACAGAATGCTATATAGTGTGGCTGAACGAGCGGTGTACCACTATTCCCAGCAGACACAGAACAGTACACAGAATGCTATATAGTGTGGCTGAACGAGCGGTGTACTACTGTTCCCAGCAGTGACACACAATGACTGGGGGGGACCCTGGCTAGCGTGGCTGGAGCGCGAACTACCCTGCCTGCCTACCCAAAGCTAAACCCACAGACAAATGGCGGAGATATGACGTGGTTCGGGTATTTATTTACCCGAACCACGTGACCGTTCGGCCAATCAGAGCGCGTTCGGGTCCGAACCACGTGACCCGTTCGGCCAATCACAGCGCTAGCCGAACGTTCGGGGAACGTTCGGCCATGCGCTCTTAGTTCGGCCATGTGGCCGAACGGTTTGGCCGAGCACCGTCAGGTGTTCGGCCGAACTCGAACATCACCCGAACAGGGTGATGTTCTGCAGAACCCGAACAGTGGCGAACACTGTTCGCCCAACACTATTTAAAGCCCGACTGATCAAATCTCTCATAGCAACATAAATGTCCAGACATGCTTTTCCATTAAGGCACACATAGAAATGCACCGTTTATACTGATAAATTACAACAGTCCTCACACACATATTATTGACAGTAAAAAGCAGCACACTTTCCACCTTCAAATCTTGTGCATAGAGAATGTCTGGCAAGCAGTGCTGCTCGGATACTACTTTTCAAAATCCGGATTGACCTGGATCCAGATACCCAGATATCCGATCCAGGTCGGATATCAGAGTTCAAAATTTTCTGATCCGAATCGGATATCCAACCCTAGTATCCGGGATATCCGGATAGAAAAAATGGAAGTGGTCTTTAAATTGCTTTAAAAACGTTTTTAAGGGTATATGAGGCATGTAGCATCATTAGTTTGTAAAGGGGGACACTAATTGATGATGTGGGGACTTAAAATCCCCCCCCCCCTCCTTAAAAAAAATGGCTGTCAATTAACATTAGGCCTAGGTTCCAGACAGCGGTTGTGCAGCCGACATTGGCTTCAATTCATCAAGCATTACCGCATTCGGTAATGCTGAAAACAGCTGACTTAATGAAGCACTTTAGAAAATGTTAATTCATCAAAGCTGTTACCGAATGAGAAGCTGAAATGACAGAGCAATGAGATAAATTACCGACATGTGCTCAACAAATGTTAATTCATAAAGGTTCCCACATTCGCTAACACATTCGGTGTTTATCTCCAGCTCTCCCCTGTCGTTACAGGCTTCGAAAGCCTTCTGTGTGAATGTTTTCATGATTAGCAGGAGCAGGCAGCCAATAGAAACAGCCCCTGTTCTCCTGCAAGTGCCGCTGATAGGTGCTGATAGGTCACAGGCTTCTTCACACAAGCTTCCAGACCCCCCAAGCAGTGAGCAGAGAGAACGGGTCAAAATATATCCCCAGATTCCCTTCGGTGGTGTAACCCTTTCAGGCCCTGTCTGATAATGCAAAGATGCTGGTGGTGAAATCACCAAGCATGGCATTTGTAATGTCTCCAGGAAGTTTATCTACGTTGTGGCAAATAAGTACAATGTTAAGAAACACTGATGGACAGATTCAGAGCAGCAGAGGCAGTATAAGTAACAGTAACTATAACACGTTTACATGTAAAGGGATGTCTGGATGCCTTCTATTGTTATCAGCTTGTAACAACACAGAGACATTCCAAGCTGCTCTGCACCACTCTGCTGTTATCTAACAGCCTTTGATGAATTGAAGCCTAGTAGTTCGGTAACTTAACGAACCTCTACCACACATGGGAAAATATTGATGAATTAGCACAGTGAAGTGTAAAATACCGAATGCGGTATTTTAAGGACTGGGGTTTTGTTATCGAACACCCTTTGATGAATTGAAGCCAATGTGTCCAAAGTCCAACCGCACAACTGGGACATGACAGTTTTCAGCCAAGACACCTCCTAAGAATTACGCAGCAATTGTGTTTTGGGTTAAAGGGAACCTGAAGCAAGTAAAATTATTTAAAATAACCACATGACGTAGCTGCAAATTAATATTACATACTAACCTCACAGTCAGTTCCTCTCAGAAGCTCACTATTTTCTTCTTACAGTGATCCCTTCCAGTTCTGACAATATTTTGTCAGAACTGAAATATACCAGTTGCTGACAGTTATATATCAGCAGCTGTCAGTTATAACTGAATGTACAAGGTAATGTCCATGTTTCCCCATGGCTCAAGTGGGCGATATTACAATTTAACAGTGTGCTGACCAGGGGTAATGGCCATTTTTAAAATGGAGGACAGAGAAATCCATTGATCACAGTGGATAACCAGGATGCAGGAGAGGAGAAAGAGATTGAGGAGTAGACTACACAGGAGGTAAGTATGACCTGTGTATGGTTATTTTGACTTTTTATTTTCAGTTCAGGTTCTCTTTAAATATAGGTGGTATCAGTGGCCTGTGTCTTTTATCTGGATACTACAGGTATAGAGAGAGACCCCTCCTCCCTGTGAGGTCATTCAGGTAACAGTTGGATGTATACATGCCAGGCCCAGCAACCATGGTGTTGAAAATCAGGCTTCTCTCAGCTTGTGTGATCACCTCCTCAATGGCTGTTCACGGGGGCTGGGGTCTGTGCCTGAGACTCAGCCATTGTCTTTGCTAATTACTCATATGTAGCTGTTGTGTGTCTGTAAACAGTCATTTATGAAACACAGGCTTTGCTTGAATCCCGACTGATCAAATAGATCCGCTGCAAATCTCTCATAGCAATATAAATGTCCAGACATGCTTTTCCATCAAGGCACACATAGAAATACACCGTTTATACTGATAAAATACAACAGGCGATTTTTCATTTTTTTAAGCGCTCAGGATTTTTCAAAATCGCCCTGAAAGCGCTTACACCACGCTTTCCTATGTGCTAGTTCAGATTGGGGCATTCTGTTTGCTTTCCGATCAGAAAAGCGCTGCCTGGACCATTTTGAGTGCGATTTTGCTACAATAGAAGGTATAGAAAAAACGCAAAATGCTCACAAAATCGCTTTGTGTAGTGATTGCGTTCGCGTTTTTAAGAATAAATACATTTACATACTTAAATGCATACTTGTGTCAGGGAGTGAATTTAAAAAAACGCTCTGGAAAAGCGATTAGAAAAGCGCTTTTAACAAAAATGCACCCAATTGGCGGGAATCGCAAAAAAAATTGCACCGAAAAATGGCCAACGCATACGCTAATGCAATAGGAATGCAATGTGAACAAGGCCTCAGTGGCATTTTCTGCAGAAAGATGTCTGTTCCCTACCACTGGAGAAATGTTTTGACTTTACTCAGTTCTTGCTGCAATGCAATGCGATTATGCAAAGCCAACCACATGTACTGCAGAGGCCAAGCTGCTTCAAGCTGTTAGGCCCAGTGCACACCAAAAACCTCTAGCAGATCTGCAAAACGCTAGAGGGTTTTAAAGCAGATTTCAGAGCGATTCCAGGCATGTTTTCTAAACTTGCCTAGCATTTTTTGGAGCGTTTTTGTGTATCAGATTTCAAATATTGTAAAGCCGGTCATACACTGGCCCGATTTGCCGCCGTTTCGACAGCAGATTCGATCACTGGGATCGAATCTGCTGCCAATTGTTTGCGCTAAACGCACCCGCCGATCCGATTTCCTCCCGAAATCGGATCGGTCCGTCGATCGTGCCGTGCGGGAAAATACCGTCGATCTCCCGCGGGTAGGGAGCGTGTCGGTAGCGGCGGCCGATCCGATACAGGTATACATTACCTGACGCTGGTTCCCGGGCATCTTCTCCGCGTCTTCTCCGCATCTTCTCCACGCTGCACCGCTCTGTTCCTGCTTCCATCCCAGCGTACATTAACTTCCTGCGTCACTGCAGTGACCAGGAAGTTCAAATAGAGGGCGCTCTATTTGAACTTCCTGGTCACAGAGTGACACAGGGTACGCTGGGATGCGGTGCGGGGTGCAGCGCGGAGAAGAGGACCCGGAGCCAGCTTCAGGTAATGTATGCGGGGGGGGGGGGGGGGGGGGCAGGCGGCAGGAGCAGCTCAACAGATTGTGATCGGTTTCAGCCTGAAACCGATTCACAATCTGTTTGCAGTAAAGGCAGCCATACGATCCCTCTCTGATCAGATTCGATCAGAGAGGGATCTGTCAGTTGGTCGATCTAATGGCAAATCGACCAGTGTATGGCTACCTTTACAGTAAAGTTGTTACTGAACAGCTTCTGTAACAAAAACACCTGGAAAACAGCTCTGATCTAGTGCTTTTCAGAGCAGTTTTCCACTTTCCTATACTTTACATTGAGGCAGAAACGCCTCAGAAACCTAAAAAATGCTGCAGCCCCCGAGTTTCCTTTGTGGAAAAAATGAGCCGCTCTGGTGCAGGGCCGGCCTTAGGTTTCACAGCACCCTGAGCGTAACCAGATTTTGGTGCCCCCCCCCCCATATAGTCAGATCCCCTTTAGGGCTTGTTCACACTGGAGGCGCTTTTGGACTTTTTAAGCGCTGGCGATTTTTTAAAATCACCCTGAAATCGCTTGTGCAATGATTCCCTATGAGACAGTTTGTTTCCAATCTGCTCAGAGAAACGCTGCATGGACCATTTTTGAGGCGATTCCGCCTCAATGGAATAGGAAAAACGCAAAACGCTCACAAAATCGCTTTACGCGGCGATTGTGTCTTTAAGAATACATACATTGTATTTATTCTTTTCCGGATCAAAGAGAAATCGCCGGGAAGGGGGAAAAAAGCGTAAAAAAAAAAAACAACGCAAACGCAATAGTAATCACTAGTTGTAATTTGATCTCACAGATGAGATAATCTCATTTGAAAACACAGGATATTACCATTATTAGTGCTTCCATGAAAGCAGGAAGTACACAGACTGCAGATTTATTGCAGGATTTGTGTATCAGCTGTAAGAAAGAAATGTTTTTTCTGTAAAGGTGGTTATGCTTTTAGAGCAGAGAGGAAGTTCTGAGTTCAGATCCGCTTTTAGGCAGATCTAAAGGCAAAAGCTAGAGAGTGGAGCTCTGGTCTGGGTGCTGGGTCCCCAGGTGACCCAATGGGAGTTCAGCGTTGGACTGTATATAAGCTGAGGTAACCTGGCTTTCTGGGTCAGTTGGCTGGAAACAGGCGAGCTTCTCCCACCCTCCCTCCCTATTTTCAAGTCAAGGATTGTCGCGGTAACCACCGGCGTACCTACCGGGGATGCGACCCGCTCAGCCGCAGGGGGGCCCGGGGCTGCTCTGGGGCCCGCTCACTGTGCGTGGGGGGAGCGCTGCTCTGGACCCCCCAGCAAGGTGCTCAACTGGCCGCAGCGCCTAATAGACGCTGCGCCAGTTCATTCCCCGCAGCCCCGCTCCAGCAGCCTTCATAGTCTCCGGCAGGCAGAGCAGGGCTACGGCAAGATGGCCGCCGAAGAAGCCCTACACTGGAGACTATTTGTGTCTCTAGTACAGGGCTTCGGCAGCCATCTTGCCGTAGCTCTGCTCTCTGCCTGTCAGCGCGGGAGATGTGCTGCAGGAGGACTCGGGGAGCTGCGAGCCAGATGCTAGGAAAGGAGAAGACTTCTGTCAGGTAAGTGAATTGTTTTTTTTTTTTCACAGGTGCATTTTTTTTTCTAGTGTCTGCTGCCTACATTGTGATTTTCAGGTGTCTGCTGCACACATTACGATTTTCTGGTGAACTCTGCCCACATTACGATTTTCTGGCCCACATTACGATTGTCTGGTAAAATGCTGCCCACTTTACAATTAATTTACAGTGAAACGCTGCCCCATTACGATTATTTGGCACCTATGGGGGGGGGGGGGCCCATCCAAATATTCGCAGGGGGGCCCAGTGATTTCTAGTTACGCCCCTGGCGGTAACCACTTATTGGGGGGGGGGGGTAGTGCTTCCCACTCATAGGGTTGGGCAATTGGGGTGTTGCTAGGTGCAACGGTGGTATTGCCTGGGTCTACTGATCAGGCAATAATTTCTGGTGACACAAAAAACAATAAAGAAAGGTTTTTCAGTTTGGTTTAACTGACGTTACAGTTAAGTTAATAAAGTTATTTGGTTAAAACCCCCAATAAAGAAGGGCCTTTAAACGCCTTCATGTGTGTGGTCTCTTTCATTTATGTTTGTTTAATTAGTTATAGTGTCTATAAGGTATGTTTCCATGCGTTTGCCATGTAAAGGGACGAGTGACTATGTGGCAGAAAGGCAGAATAGAGAGGGAGGGGGGGAAAGAGAGGAGAAAGTAAACCATGAGATGAAAGAAGAAAGAGACACACAGAGCTATGGAAAGGAGAGGACAGGGACATAGGAAAGAGAAGGGAGGACAAAAAGAGAGAGAGGATTGGTAGAGAGGGTATTGTGGTGGGGAGGCAGGGGAGAAAAATTTAGCAACAGCAACATGAATTTAGTTTTAGTTAGCTGTACTTTGCAGGCACTGCAGGGGCAGCAGGGTCATGTCACACACTGCAGGCAGACAGCCTGCACTAGGGAAAAAACAAGAGGAAGGGAGAGGAGAGAGATGGATACAGCAATCACATGGGGTGTCCGCGGGACAAGGAGAATCTAGCTGGCTGCAACGGAAACAGTAAATTCGGGCGCCTGAGGCTAGTGGACAAATCGGGCGCCGCCATTCACTCCTATAATAAATATCGTTTAATGGGCGCCCGATAGGAAAAAAGGGCGCCGGAGAAAAATAACGTTTTAAAAGCGGCGCCCGGAGACTTAATGTTTTATTACTGCTTCTCATGATTACACATTATTTAATGATTTATACATTTTTAAATATTATTTTTAAACGAAAAACAGTACAATATTTTTTTTCAAACATTATTTTTAAACGAAAAACAGTACATTTTTTTTTTTTACATTATTTTTAAACGAAAAAACCAACAGGGGGGTCTTAGGTTTAGGCACCAACAGGGGGGTCTTAGGTTTAGGCACCAACAGGGGGGTCTTAGGTTTAGGCACCAACAGGGGGGTCTTAGGTTTAGGCACCAACAGGGGGTCTTAGGTTTAGGCACCAACAGGGGGGTCTTAGGTTTAGGCACCACCAGGGGGTCTTAGGTTTAGGCACCAACAGGGGGGTCTTGGGGTTAGGGGTAGGTACAGGGAGGGTTACTTAGGCACCAACAGGGGGGGTCTTAGGTTTAGGCATCAACAGGGGGGTCTAGGGGTTAGTGGTAGGTACAGGGAGGGTTACTTAGTAATTTTTTTTTTTAACGTTATTATACGTTTCAGTATTTAAATGAAAGATTAACGTTTTTACAATTGCCGATTTAATGCACATTATTTAATGATTTATAACTTTAAAAAACATTAATTTTAAACGAAATACAGTACAATACATTTTTAAACGTTATCCATGCTTATCGTTAAAAACCCGGCGCCCTTTTTTCCCAGCGCCCCTTTTTAACGTACGCGGCTGCAACTGTAGGAAATTAACTTATCTAAATAGACATCAGGACTCCTGCTGTTATTTTCTCCAAGTATGGGCAGTCATCATCATTATCCGTGACAGGCTGCAATACAGATAGTATGGCTGCAGCAGTCACTGGACATGATGAAATCCGATGCTCTCTGCAGTGTCTGGAGATGACACACTCTGCAGCAGGTCCCGATTGTCAGGAATATAGCAGCTAGTTATGAGGCTGATGATGTAAGGATAACAGGAACATATTTCTATCATTTTTCTAATCTGCTGTGTATCTTTCAGAGGTGGATGTCAGCCAGTCTGGCTTGAAGGTATTGGCAGCTAGCTTCATGGACTGTTTAATGTGATTGTGTGTGTGTGTCAATAGACCGATATTAGCATACAGTTCCTCTGGACAGCCAGAAATCGGTAATGAGGTTCCCTTTTGTTTGCCACCCTGTAAATGTGGGGCATTGCTTTGATCTTTTGTATTAATGTAGACGGCTGCCTGTTGGTCAGAACAATATCCGACTAAGTGAGTCTGCCAAGTTCAAAGTGGACAGGAATGTTTGACATTTACATATGACCAGCCTGCTGGAAGGTGGAGGAAGCCTTAATCAATTGTTACCTGTAACTTGGACTAGGGAAGTCTTTTCATGTATGTGCTATAATACACTTTTCATACATGGAAGTGAGATCTCTGGAAATTGAATTATGTCTGAGGATGTAATTAAAACTAATTCCCCCCCGTCCAAACAGGAACCCTTTGAAGTTCGCATATCACAGGAAGATTATGACAAGCGTTCGGTGATGTCACAAACGGGGAAATTGCATTAGTTCCTGGGGGATGGACATTAAATGCCCTAGGGGACACTTCAGACTATTTAAGATTGGTCCAGAACAGGCACATGTATCTTCTCTCGAGAGTAGCTCATTGCTAGAGATGATCCCGAGGAAATTGGTAAATCCGCGTCTCTCCACGGTTGGACATTTGCGATGGTAAAAGTTCACTTTACGTTTATTCCATTTTTATTTTGGCAACTTATCTTGTGTATTTTTGCAACTTTTATCTTTGTAACTTTTTTACTTTGTTTTGTACATCTTTTGTATATACTAAGTTCTGCATTGTTCCATGTTTTTTATGGAATATTAAATCGTTATTTAATAAGCTTGACTTCTGCTATACTAAACTAACATTCATAGCCTAGAAAAGATTGAAGTGCAACTGTGTATAAGTCCATGCCTAATTGTATGCTTGAGCAAAACTACCATATGAAATTGTAATTGCATTGTGGGTGGGGGCGTTTGTCATACGTTGGCCTAAAGCGCGCAGCTGACCAGACGTACGAAAACGCCAGTGCGAGTAGCGACAGCAGAGCGGCTAACAGTATCGTTCGGAACGCCTGTTAGTGGTTTTGCTTCACTACAGTGTAAGATTGCAACTGTGAGTGTGTGTGTGTGCGTGGCGTTCCTGTATTCAGCCTAAAGCGCAAAGCTGACCCGAATACGAAAACACGGATTGTGCGCTGAGCACGCGACAGCCGAGTGGACGTGTCTAGCAAATCGCTAGTGGTAGTGGGGGGGGGGGGGTGTCACAGCCTTGTTTGTAGCTTAAATAAGGCTGATCCCCGCTTGATCTGGTCAAACCCGCAGTCGGGAACCGTATACGCAGGCGTGCCGCGGGCCGGTTCCTGACACCGATGCCTATATAGATAAGAACACTCACCAATCTGTAAACTAACCTTCTAGCAGCCTGGCCTGGGAAGTCACAGAATGCTGCTACTTTCAAAAGCAGCCGGGAAGAAAGGGGGCGTGGTGGTGCGTCCAATGTATCCAATGAGTGTCACAATTCTCTTCCTGGTCTTCGCCCCCATCACCCCCAGCACCCCCTGGAAGCCGGCGCCCTGAGTGATCGCTCCGGTCGCTCAGGTCAAAGGCTGGCCCTGCTCTGGTGTGCAGTGCACCATCCCATTCACTTTTCATTAGCCATGCGGTTTCCCCCCTGCAAGCGTTTAAAAAAAAAGCGCTTTAGAACCACTCTGGTGTGCACCAGCCCAGATATGTTAAAATATAGTGATCATGTATAGTGATCATAGTTGTTAATTAAAGACTTGAACTATAATAAACCTATACATTAAAGGTAAATAAGTTAGCTTTCTACATAATTTAGCATGTATTAAAACAGATGACTGTTTGTTATGAATACAAAACCAAAAATAAGTTGTGATTTAAGTGAACCAGAGACAAAGCACCCTCATGTATTTTACCATAATTATCAGTGGGAACAGAAAAAAACACCTAGACTGTTCTCTGTTACATCCTTCTCTGCTCAGCCTGCCTGTTATCAGCCCTGATAAAATCCCCGAATGAGCATTCAGTCTGGCTTTGCTCAGGAATCATTATAGCTGAGTCTGTCTTCTCTGATGTCTTTTCAAGCCCAAGCCTGCCCTCTTCTGGCTCTGCTATAATGACTCAGCTATATGGATTCCTGAGCAAAGCCAGACTGAATGCTCAGTCAGGGATTTTATCAGGGCTGTTAACCGGCAGGCTGAGCAGAGAAGGATGAAGCAGAGAGCAGGGTAGACATTTTCTCTAATGTTCCCACTAATATATATGGTAAAATACATGAGGGTGCTTCGTCGCTAATTAATGATGTATCAGAGAACATTCCATATTTTTAGAACATGTAAAGGATATGCCGGCACCATGTGTAAATATATGCTCTTTTATTGTTTAAAGACAAACAGACATGTTTCCATAACGACGTTTCGGAGGCGTACCTCCTTTCTCAAGTTGTGTCTGTGTCTCACTGATAAAATCCACATAATCACCTTAAATAGTATCAATACAATATGTACTAGCCTATCACGTCTGAGTGCCGCCTCTGGCGGTAACCTCCCCCTATGTCCTGCCTAGCGGACCTTGTGGGGAACTTAATTACACATACCCATGACGTGTCCTCCTCATGGATATCTCTCCCTGGTTGGTGCGCATCTGTGACGGCGCACGTCCGCTACCTCGAGCGCTGTAGACCCACTCAGCCGCCGACCAATCACGGCAAGGTCTGCTGTTATCTCATCTAGTACACGCCCCCTAAAGAGCGGACCAGATGGGAAACCTTGGTCGTGACGTGCGGCGATACGCCGCACGATCTGACAGGCTGCAAGGACGCCACGTGTGTAAACACAGTGACGCCCTTCTGGGTCTATCATAGCCAGAGGCCTAGATGTGCAAAAGGGATGCCGACCTATAGGAGACAAGGCTGATGTAAACAAAGCGCCACGTGCGCTGAAACCCAGCGCAGTACGCTAAAGTCTTGGATCCTAAGACGGCTGATGCCGTCTAGTCAGACATCCCTATACAGACTGGACAAACGTCCACCCCGATATGCACAGATGACGTGAGACATCCAGACGCACACCCCCATGGGAGGTCATAAAAGTACAGATAAAGGCAAATCACAGCACCTATCACAGCATAATGTATATAACCACCTATTTCATAAGATATATGATTAAATCAATGGCAGCATATCATATTCCCTGTTCATGCCGCGCGGCTCAAGTGTGTCCAATCTGCGTATCCAGATTGCCTCCTTATAAAGGAGTTTTTTGATTCTATCACCCCCTCTCCTCAAGGGGGGCACCTGTTCTAGAATCTGGAATCGCAGCTGGCTCACATTGTGCCGCGCCTGCACAAAGTGGGATGCCACTGCTAGCTCTATTTTGCGTGTCCTAATGGCACTTTTATGGGCTGATAACCTGACTTTCATTGCCTGGGTGGTTTGGCCAATGTATAGCATCCCACAAGGACATTTGAGTGCATATATAACATATTTAGAATTACAGTCAAACTGACCATGAATTCTAAATTTAACCCCTGTATAGGGGTGACAAATTTCCTTAGCTTTGATGACACTGCTACAATGTACACAGTTAAGACAAGGGTACGTACCATCAGATCTACATAACTTTTGAAATATTTTGTTGGTACCAGCATCTGCATGTACCAATTTGTCCCTCAGGGTGGGCGCCCTTTTATATGACATAAGAGGGAAACTCTGTACTTCTGCTACTTCAGGTAAGCCATCCCTCAATAGGTGCCAATGTTTTCGCAAAATGTTCGCGATTCCTTCACTACAAATGCTATACTGACTCACAAAAGGAATTCTTTTGCTGTGAACCCTTCTTCTATGGGTCTGATTGGTCAAACCTTCCTGAAGCCTCACCCTAGCCCTGTCCAGAACTCTCCTGGGATATTTTCTCTGCAAAAATTTATTCTCCATCTCATCAAGTCTCACTGTCTTAATTGTATGATCTTTAACAATCCTGTCTACCCTCTGAAACTGACTAAAAGGGATAGCTAATCTAGTGGCAGGGGGATGGAAGCTTTCATAGCTCAAAGTAGAATTTGTGTCCGTGGGCTTTTGATATAAGTCTGTACTTAGCCCACCCTGGGACACACATACTCTAGTATCCAAGAAGCTGACCTCCTCCAAGTCACTATGAATCGTTAGTCTAATAAATGGACAACGTGTATGCAGAAAATCTACAAATTCTAATAGGCTCGAATGTGGCCCCTCCCATATGCAAAAAACATCATCTATATATCTATACCAACAACGGGCGTGTCTAGTAAACAACTCACTTGTATAGACAAACGTCTCTTCATACACATTCATAAAGATGTTTGCATAGGATGGGGCCACATTCGAGCCCATCGCCGTTCCTTGCACCTGTAAAAAGAAAGAATCTTCAAACAAAAAATAGTTACATGTGAGTACCAGCCTAAGAAGATCACACAGAAATTTTACCTGTAATTCATCATAATCTGATGCAACAAACAAAGTGTGTTCTACAGCCTCTACTTCTTTTTACAGGTGCAAGGAACGGCGATGGGCTCGAATGTGGCCCCATCCTATGCAAACATCTTTATGAATGTGTATGAAGAGACGTTTGTCTCTAATACATTCGAGCCTATTAGAATTTGTAGATTTTCTGCATACACGTTGTCCATTTATTAGACTAACGATTCATAGTGACTTGGAGGAGGTCAGCTTCTTGGATACTAGAGTATGTGTGTCCCAGGGTGGGCTAAGTACAGACTTATATCAAAAGCCCACGGACACAAATTCTACTTTGAGCTATGAAAGCTTCCATCCCCCTGCCACTAGATTAGCTATCCCTTTTAGTCAGTTTCAGAGGGTAGACAGGATTGTTAAAGATCATACAATTAAGACAGTGAGACTTGATGAGATGGAGAATAAATTTTTGCAGAGAAAATATCCCAGGAGAGTTCTGGACAGGGCTAGGGTGAGGCTTCAGGAAGGTTTGACCAATCAGACCCATAGAAGAAGGGTTCACAGCAAAAGAATTCCTTTTGTGAGTCAGTATAGCATTTGTAGTGAAGGAATCGCGAACATTTTGCGAAAACATTGGCACCTATTGAGGGATGGCTTACCTGAAGTAGCAGAAGTACAGAGTTTCCCTCTTATGTCATATAAAAGGGCGCCCACCCTGAGGGACAAATTGGTACATGCAGATGCTGGTACCAACAAAATATTTCAAAAGTTATGTAGATCTGATGGTACGTACCCTTGTCTTAACTGTGTACATTGTAGCAGTGTCATCAAAGCTAAGGAAATTTGTCACCCCTATACAGGGGTTAAATTTAGAATTCATGGTCAGTTTGACTGTAATTCTAAATATGTTATATATGCACTCAAATGTCCTTGTGGGATGCTATACATTGGCCAAACCACCCAGGCAATGAAAGTCAGGTTATCAGCCCATAAAAGTGCCATTAGGACACGCAAAATAGAGCTAGCAGTGGCATCCCACTTTGTGCAGGCGCGGCACAATGTGAGCCAGCTGCGATTCCAGATTCTAGAACAGGTGCCCCCCTTGAGGAGAGGGGGTGATAGAATCAAAAAACTCCTTTATAAGGAGGCAATCTGGATACGCAGATTGGACACACTTGAGCCGCGCGGCATGAACAGGGAATATGATATGCTGCCATTGATTTAATCATATATCTTATGAAATAGGTGGTTATATACATTATGCTGTGATAGGTGCTGTGATTTGCCTTTATCTGTACTTTTATGACCTCCCATGGGGGTGTGCGTCTGGATGTCTCACGTCATCTGTGCATATCGGGGTGGACGTTTGTCCAGTCTGTATAGGGATGTCTGACTAGACGGCATCAGCCGTCTTAGGATCCAAGACTTTAGCGTACTGCGCTGGGTTTCAGCGCACGTGGCGCTTTGTTTACATCAGCCTTGTCTCCTATAGGTCGGCATCCCTTTTGCACATCTAGGCCTCTGGCTATGATAGACCCAGAAGGGCGTCACTGTGTTTACACACGTGGCGTCCTTGCAGCCTGTCAGATCGTGCGGCGTATCGCCGCACGTCACGACCAAGGTTTCCCATCTGGTCCGCTCTTTAGGGGGCGTGTACTAGATGAGATAACAGCAGACCTTGCCGTGATTGGTCGGCGGCTGAGTGGGTCTACAGCGCTCGAGGTAGCGGACGTGCGCCGTCACAGATGCGCACCAACCAGGGAGAGATATCCATGAGGAGGACACGTCATGGGTATGTGTAATTAAGTTCCCCACAAGGTCCGCTAGGCAGGACATAGGGGGAGGTTACCGCCAGAGGCGGCACTCAGACGTGATAGGCTAGTACATATTGTATTGATACTATTTAAGGTGATTATGTGGATTTTATCAGTGAGACACAGACACAACTTGAGAAAGGAGGTACGCCTCCGAAACGTCGTTATGGAAACATGTCTGTTTGTCTTTAAACAATAAAAGAGCATATATTTACACATGGTGCCGGCATATCCTTTACTTGAAGACATTATCGGGACTCAAGTGCTGTGAGTCCCATCTGCAAGGCACATCAGCTAATCCTTACAGGAGTGCTATCCAATCCTTTGTTAACATATTTTTAGAACATAAGATAAGCTTGAACATACGCATATATATTGGCATACATTAGATCTAGAAAGATCTTGGGTCATTAATAAGCCAAGAAGCATCATATATGTACGCACCTGCTCAGATAGCCCGATAGTTTAAAATGTCCCATAATGTCACAATGTACCAGTTAAAAATAAGTTTGAATTTTGTGCGTCACCATAAAATCCCCTAATAGACACCATCTTAGAAATTTTACTATAAGAAGGCCTACCAGGCTGTATATCTTTTTACCGATACAGCGGGAGACATGGCAGTGCTTTCATACAGAGGCTGTACCCAAATGATCAATCTGCATGGATGTGCAGAGCTCCAGAAAATGGACAAAATTACACACCTAGCACTCAAAACAGGTATAACAAAGTAGGGGGTTAGCTTCAGTAAATAATTTGTGCACAGATTATTCCCTATTGAACTTCCCCACAGCGATGACATACCCTCACGAAGAAGACCTAACACTAGTCTAATATTAAAAACATAATTTTTCCTTTTACTGCTGATCATAAATGGTATACACATTTCATCAAGCAGGCAGACAAATGATAGTGCTCAGTGAGCATTCACAAGCAAGGGACGATATGTCTCATCATGGCAGCCCTCATTATACATGGGGGCTGGCCAGTGTTCTATTCTGTGATTGGGTGCCAGGGTTTAGGCTGGGAGCCCTCTGATTGGCTCAGTGAGGTCAGGTGGGGCTGGCCAGGCTTCCCCTCTGTGATTGTTTGCTGGGGCTTCTGCTGGGAGCCCTCTGATTGGCTCCCAGGAACTCCTGGACCTCTGACAGTGTTTCAATGGTCAGATATCCGTGGTATCCGCGCATATCCGCATAGGCTAGCCAACTATCTACAGATAGCTTTCCGGATTTTCCCAGGTATCCGGAATCCGAGGTCGGATAGCTGAAAAAAGTTTGGATATCCGGGTTACCTGGATATCCGGAATCCGGATGAGCACCCCTGATTGTCAATAAATTCACCAAGAATAATGCATATTACCTCTCTTGTGTTCTAGAGTTCTTTGAAAAGGGGTATCCGAGCACCCCTGTTGACAATCACATACAATAAAACCTAACTGTCCCTGCGTCATCCACTTTACCTGTCTGTCCGTTCGTCCGAAGCTTTTTTGTACTGCGCATGTGCGCAGTACAAAAAGCCGTTGGGACGGGAGGTCGGGCTAGGGAGCAGGGTAGCTGTGTGCGCGCAGCGGCCGTGTGCGCCGAGTGCGGCGGTAACTACCTAGAGCCCATTTTTAAACGAGCTTGGTAAACTAGTAGCTTATATAAAAACTTTAAAGACTTGTCATTGCAAACTTCAGCAGTTTTAAGTTTTTAGCAGTGGCGTCCCTACCATAGTGCGCAGGGGGGCGGGGTGCACCGGGTGTCAGACACCCAAGGGGGTGTCACCACAACCCCCCACAGCAGCACAGCAGGAGGGAGAAGCAGGGCTAGAAGGAGGGGCAGTGGGGCAGCGGTGGGGAGGGGGGAAATATCCCCCCCTCCCTCATCTGGGACCCCTCCTTCTGCCTCTCTCCCCCTCCAGAATAGCGGCGACAAGTGCGGGGCGGCCGGAGGCGTATGAACAATTACTCACCTGATTTCCGCGTTCCAAGCGTGGAGCGCAGCG
The DNA here is from genome assembly GCF_040937935.1 of Hyperolius riggenbachi. Taxonomy (NCBI): domain Eukaryota; kingdom Metazoa; phylum Chordata; class Amphibia; order Anura; family Hyperoliidae; genus Hyperolius; species Hyperolius riggenbachi. The sequence continues at coordinate 23,143,738 of NC_090648.1, forward strand.
TCATGACGTCACAGGTCTCTGTCTTCAATGCCGCCCACTGTGCTTCCTGATTAGTGGAAGCACAGTGGGCGGCATTGGAGGCGGAGACCTGTAACGTCATGACGCTGGGAACGCGGAGATTAGGTGAGTAATTGTCTATACGCCTCCGGCCGCCCCGCACTTGTCGCAGCTATTCTGCAGGGGGAGAGAGAGGCAGAAGGAGGGGTCCCAGGTGAGGGAGGGGGGGATATTTCCCCCCTCCCCACCGCTGCCCCCACTGCCCCTTCTTCTGGCGCTGCTTCTCCCCCTCCTGGGCATCTTTACTGGGGGGGGGGGAACTGTACTAGCTATACTGGGGGCAGCTATACTGGGGGCAGCTATACTGGGGGCAACTATACCAGCTATACTGGGGGCAACTATACCAGCTATACTGGGGGCAACTATACTGGGGGCAACTAAACTAGCTATACTGGGGGCAACTATACCAGCTATACTGGGGGCAACTATACCAGCTATACTGGGGGCAGCTATACTGGGGGCAACTATACCAGCTATACTGGGGGCAACTATACTGGGGGCAGCTATACTGGGGGCAACTAAACTAGCTATACTGGGGGCAGGTATACTAGCTATACTGGGGGCAGCTATACTGGGGGCAGGTATACTAGCTATACTGGGGGCAACTAAACTAGCTATACTGGGGGCAACTAAACTAGCTATACTGGGGGGCAACTAAACTAGCTATACTGGGGGGCAACTAAACTAGCTATACTGAGGGCAGGTATACTAGCTATACTGGGGGCAGCTATACTGGGGGCAACTATACTAGCTATACTGGGGGCAACTAAACTAGCTATACTGGGGCAACTAAACCAGCTATACTGGGGCAACTAAACCAGCTATACTGGGGGCAACTATACTAGCTATACTGGGGGCAACTATACTAGCTTCACTGGGGGCAACTATACTGGGGGAAACTACTAGCTATACTGGGGCAACTATACTAGCTAATACTTTAAATTACAGTTAGCTCCGCCCTCATCTGGTCATGACCACGCCCATTTTTTGCCGCGAAGCACGTCACAGGTTGTGGCCACGCCCCCATTTTTTAAGGGGGGGTGTCTTTTAATACCCAGCACCGGGTGCCAAATGCCCTAGGTACGCCACTGGTTTTTAGACAACTTTATCTCACTTTTGTTTATCAGTAAGCATTTCTATTTATATGCAATTGCAAGCTTAGGGACAACTACCTAGCTTTGTTTGATTAAGGAATAACTTCTTAAAGATTTTTATACAAGAATAGAACTCTATAAACTACTGAAAAGATTAAAGCTATATTTGTGTGCACTATACATTGTGAAATCTCAAGATAATTATCGATGGAGGATAAAATCTACAGAAGGAGAGTTGATATATTGTTGTGGACTTGTTTTGCTAAGGGCCCATTTCCACTAGTGCGGTGCGATTCCGTTGCGGAAAACGCGTTAAAATTTGCATCTGATTGTAACTCTGCGATTTTAAGCATGTCAGTGCCTGTGTGCTTTTACATAAATTTTACGCGAAAACATACGAGAATTTGCATGGAAAATTTGCATAGTGAAAGCGCATGCAAATTTCTTATTAATTACATTACAGGCGAATCACACACTAACCTTGTGGTGTGTGAATTCTGATGGCTCTGCTGTGCAAATGTTTTCCGCACAGTCCACCGCACAGATTTCCTGTCAAGTGGAAAAAGGCCCATCTATATATATAATAGAGTAAGTGCCTCAACCTTCAAGCAAGAAGAAGAGGTAGCGCGCCGCCCCCAGGGCCGGTCCAATCAAGAAGAAGAAGTGGTGTCATATCAAACCAGGGCAAAGAGGGATAATTTGCATATTTAGTAGCAGTGTGTTGTGGGTAACCACAAATGTTCACTTATAGCTGAATTATTGCAGATTTGCTTCCGTTTTAAGAAAGAAAATTACACCAAGCTTTGTTTTTTTTTTTAGTAGGAGGGCTTTTTGGTCTCTTTTATTCTCCTATACATTCCAAATGGTTTGGGTCACCCTGAGCTGCTTGGTTCCTCTGTTGTACTGGTCCAAGCCCTATCTCATACAGCCGTATCAATCCCTGATGAAGACCAAATGGCTGAAACAGGCTGTGTAAAACTTAAAGCTATAGGCTTGCTTGGCTTACCAAGGGTGAAAATGAATAATTTGCATATTTAATAGCAGTGCATTGTGGGTGATCACAAATGTTCACTTATAGCTGATTTTTTGCATATTTTCTTCTGTTTTAGGAAGGCAAATTACACCAAGCTTTGTTTTTTTTAGTAGGAGGTCTTTTTGGTCCCTTTTATCCCCCTATACATTCCGAGTGGTTTGGGTCACCCTGAGCTGCTTGGTTACTCTGTTGTACTGGTGCAAGCCCTATCTCATACAAATATATCAATCCTTGCCATGTACAGATGAGGACCAAAAGTCTGAAACAGGCTGTCTACATGTGGGTTTGATATGACTGTGTAAAATTTAAAGCTATATGGTTGCTTGGTTTACCAAGGGGGGAAAGGGTTAATTTGCATATTTAGTAGCAGTGCATTGTGGGTAACCACAAATGTTCACTTATAGCTGAATTATTGCAGATTTCCTCCTGTTTTAAAAAGGCAAATTACACCAATACAGTGTGCGGCATTGCAGGAAGTGATGACAGTGGAACGCACGATGGAACACGGAAGAGGTGAGTCATCCCCGCCTGCTGCCTCTTACTAATAGTGGCGGCTGCTACTGTGCTTAAGCTGGAGGGGGAGTGCACATGGGGGACCAAGGGGGGAGTGGTGTCCAACCCCCCTTCCCAGCCGCCGTGCCCAATACCCCCTTCATGCCCTCTACCCTCTTATGTGGCGTATGCTACGCCACGGGTCGGCTAGTAGCAATATAAATGTCTAGAAATGCTTTTCCATCAAGGCACACATAGAAATACACCGTTTATACTGATAAAATACAACAGTCCCCACACACATATTATTGACAGTAAAAAGTAGCACACTTTCCACCTTCAAATCCTGTGCATAGAGAATGTCTGGCAAGCAGTGCTGCTCGGATACCCCTTTTCAAAATCCGGATTGACCTGGATCCGGATACCCAGATATCCGATCCAGGTCGGATATCAGAGTTTAACATTTTCCGTTCCGAATCGGAAATCCGACCTTAGTATCCGAGGTATCCGGGCAAATTCGGATATCTGGATAGAAAAAACGTAAGTGGCCTTTAAATTGCTTTAAAAACGTTATTTAGGGCATATGAGACATGTAGCATCATTATTTTGTAAAGGGGAACACTAATTGATGATGTGGAGACTTAAAATCCACCCCCCCCAAAAAAAAAAACGCGGGCTGAAAGCTTTAATCTGAGATACAATTGCGCGAACTGAACTTTTGCGGGGGGGGGGGGGCTTCTCTAATGTGCACACTGTAATCAGGCTGTCAGCCTCAAACACTCTGACACAATAGCCTTGATTCATAGAGCCTTTTTACCACAAGCAGTAATGCAGAAAACTGCTCAGACTGTTACTGCATGAAAAACAAAACTGAAGTTACCGAGCAGTGAGGTAAATTACCAACTTGTGCAGTAAATACCTCAACAAATGTCAGCAAATGTAATGTTAATTCAGAAAGACTAGATCATGCGGTAACAAGCCAAAACATTACCGACTCCTCTGAGCTGGCAAAATGAGAGCAGTAACTGTGTCAGTCTGTGGGAAGCCAGTGTTATGCTACGTACACACTGGCGACTATGGTCATTTGAAACAGCAGCTTAACGATCGTTCTGCCGACAATCGGGGAAAGAACTTTACCAAACGATCATTAAGTACGACGACAAACGAACAATATCAGCAAGATGAGAAAATCCAACAGGACTGATCATATCGAGCGACAATCGTTACAAAACTATAGTGTGTACAGTTATCTGCCGAGAACGATCGTTACAAGGGCCAATGCGCCTGCGTTGGATTCTGCCCAGCTTCCGTACTTCCTGTGTAGCGCGACCCGTAAAGATTGTTACATTACAAATTTCAAATAAACTTTGTTCTCAAGTTAACAATCCTTTATTTTTATCAATTGTAACCCCATGTTAGTTGTTTTTTTAAATTTTATATAAATATGTACGCAACATTTCCCGCTGATCGTTCTTTTCTGCGAGAATAAATGTTAAAATGTGTATGATGATCGCTGCATCCCATCATTGCATTCCAGTCTTTCTAATATCGTTTGTCTGGTAACTATCGTTCCTTGCAAACGATAGTTATTGCAAGTGTGTACGTAGCATTACTCACACAAGCAGAGGGGGATAGCTAAGCTGTGACTGACAGGAGCAGAGCCAATAGAAACAGCTCCTGTCTCCTTCAGGTCCTGCTGACAGGATGCCTATAGGAAGCACAGGCTTCTGGGGCGGAACAAATGTTTCTACCCCCCATGCAGTGAGCAGAGAGAAAGGAACAAAAATAAGTTTCCCCTGCAGCTCTTTGGCAGTGTTTAACCTCTTCCATTCTGGTTTGAAGAGAAGTAGCTAGTATAGGTAAATCATCTAAGCAGGGCATGTGTAACTTCTCCTAGAAGTTCGTTTAGGCTGTGGCAATTAAATAAACTATTAAGAAAGATTAATAGACAGATTCAGAGCAAGCAGAAGCAGTATAACAAAACATGCACATCTAATGGGAAGTTGGGATGCCTCATACTATAATACTGTCTTTGCACAGAGAACAGCAATGTAACAACACAGGCAGCTACTCTTCTCATGTTACTGACAGTTTACTTCGGTAAATCACCGCACTTCTATCACCTCTGAAAATGTTTATGAATTAGCACACAAAAGTCTAAAATACCGAATGCGTTATTTCCCAACTCAATTTTTTTTACCGCACAGCCTTTTATGAATTGGCCCAATTGAAAGCACAGACAGAACCTCCTTGTATACAGCTTGCACCTAAGGAACGTATTGTCAGCGAGAGCCCGTTTTCACCAGAGTGAATCTGCAAGTGTTTTCTGCATGCAGATTTGCATAGCCAATAATAGTCAACGGGCTTGTTTCTATTTGTCAGGAAATCTGTGCGGTGGACTATGCAGAAAAAAAAAATCTACACAGCAGAGCTATCAGAATTAGCACACCGCAAGGCTAGTGATGCAATTTGCCTGTAACGTATTTAATAGGAAATTTGCATGCGTTTTCGCTATGCAAATTTTCCATGTGAATTTGTGTACATTTTTGCGTAAAACTAATGTAAGGGCCCGTTCACACTTGCTTTTGCAAAACGTTTTGCAGGAGTGATTTTTCAGTGGAAAAATCACTGAACACTGCGGCGATTTTTCCGCGATCGCTTTTAGCGCTTCTATAGCACTGAAACGCGATTGATGGGAAATCGCCTGAAAATGGTGCAGGCGACGCGTTTGCGTTTTAGCGCAAATCACCCAAGTAAGAACGGGCCCATAGGGTGTTATTACACTAGCGTTTTTAAAAAGCGCTAGCGTTTGAGCGTTTTGCCGCAATATTGGCATTTTCTAGTGTGAATGGGCAGTAAAGGCACACAGGCACTGACATGGTTAAATTTGCATACAAAAATACACGAAAATGCATGCGTTTTCACATTAAAAATTTGCGAACAAATTGGCATCTGTATGAACATTTGTTTACATGTTTTCTACAACAGAATTGCACCGCACTAGTGGAAACATAGCCTGACAGGCTCTCTTATCATGCTACTCAGTGCTGCCAATGCCAACTCATCCCTTTAATTACTGACACATCTAAGTTATACAGGTTCCGGGGCTACTTACACATAATCAGTGCCTTAACTGCATCTACCTAGCCACAAAACCTGTATAATTCATATGTGTCAGTAATTAGAGGGTTGAGTTGGCAACACTGATGCTACTGCACACAGCAGGGTCACAGAAGGTGAGGGGAGAACCACACTGACTGACCAGCTGCCTTTCACTGCAATCAGCCCCAGATCTCAGAAAAGCACACAGCATACTTTAACCCTTTCCACTCGGAGTTCTTTCCTAAAGGAAGTTGTTTCTGCTCGTAGTTGTTTTTTTTTTAAGGAAATGCGCTCTCCCTCTTACACTCTCTCTCATTTTAACATGGAACGTAACACAGTAACATGATATATCTTATTTTAAAGAGCACATTATAACGTTTAATTTGATACCTTATTTGGACAGTTTGGCATCTTCTATTGGCTGGTAGCAGAGGAGAAAGCCAAGGTATGGTAAATTGTAAAACAGTTTCCTGGGTGTAATCCGGGCCTGCGTGAGCAAGTTTCGCAATAATAGGTGGTTTTATGCCCGCCACCCGGTGTCTAAAGGTGCGTACAAACATGCGACTATAGTCGTTTGAAACAATCGTTCCCCGATCATTTCAAACGACGATCGTTTTAAAAAAAAGCAACCAACGACCATTAAGGCTGCTTACACACCAAGATGTTACAGGCGCACGTTAGTGCGCCTGTAACGCTCCCTCAACGCACAGCAATGTAACACAAGTGGGCTGTTCACACTGCCCACGTTGCGTTACATGTAACGCTGCACGTTCTGTGCAAAGTGCAGCATGCTACGGCGTTGGAGCGGCTATAGCCGCGTTAGACTGTTTGCACATGCGCAGTGGGGGGCGGAGAGGAGGCGGGGAGAGCCAGCTACAGTAGCCGTGCACATGGCTACTTAATATTCACTGCACTGGCGGGCGCTGATTGGCCGGCGGGACCACGTGATGCGGAGTGTCTCGCTCCGCATCACGTGGTCCCGCTGGCCAATCAGCGCCACTCTGGGAGACATTATAGGACTCGAGCCGCCTAACGCGGCTCACTCTACCGTCGGCTCTTGCAGCACCATACGTTGTGTTAGGTGCACGTTATGCGACCTTAACGTGCCACCTTATGCAACGTCTTGGTGTGCAAGAAGCCTAAGTCTAACGCCGGACAAGCTAGATCGTTAAAAACGAACAATCTAGCTTGGCGGATTTTTTCCAACGATGATGTTTTGCAAAAGTAGTACATCGTTGGAAACGGTCGTTTGCATTAGGCTTGACATGCGCATTTCGCTATTTCTCCATGGAACTTTTCATTTTTATGCGCAAGCGCAATAGTTGCTTTACGTGATGTAACGTTCGTTCTAACAATCAGATCGTTACACACCTTTAAATGCTAACTTTACTTAGGTCATTCTTTCATCAATTAAAAGTTCGTTCGTCGTTCACAACGAACGATCGTTGTCGTATGTGTGTACGTAGCTTTACTGTCCCTACACACAATGTAATTGTTGGTATTTCGATTGGGCAGATTAGCAATAAAATACTGGCTAGTATTTACACCCTCCCCCAGTCCATTCCATAGGATTCCATTGATTCCCTATGCAACTTTGCAGGCAATCTGCAATAAATCTGGTAAGTAATCTGCAAGAAATCATCATGGAATCTGCAGAATGGAAACTGCTGAAAAGAATCAGCAGCTATTTTTTATAAAAAAAAAAAAGTCAGGAAACTGAAGTGACATTTAAATGTAAATGTCACTTCCTGGCATGGAGGATCGCAGATTTCCGGTTGGTGGCTGGGGGGCACTATGTGTGTGGGCATGTATGCAAACCAGCGCACAGTGATCGGCGGTTTACGGCGGTCCCGATTCGCCGCAAACCGCCGCTGCAGGGATGTCCCGCATATCGGGACGTACGAGCGCATCAGGTTTTTGCGTAGGTATGTCCCGCTATGCGGGACATACGAGTGGAAAGGGTTAACACATAAGGACTTTACACTTTATGGTTAACATTCCACAGATGACACCCTTCTCTTTACAGCCCATGTGTGGAGGAAGAGGAGGGGGAACTATAATGACACTCTCTGCAAAGCAGATTCTATATCGGAATTTATGATCTTCCCACCCCGGTCATCCCTGGACCTCCCAGATGTGCAGGTCACTGTTAACCACACTACTATTCACCCTACCTCTCAAGCCCGCTGTCTGGGTGTCACCCTGGACTCCGCACTCTCCTTCACTTCCCACATCCAAAACCTCACAAAGTCCTGTAACTTCCACCTTCGTAACATCTGTAAGATTCGCCCTTTCCTGACCCCTGCCACCAGGGCCGGGCCGAGGCATAGGCTGGAGAGGCTCCAGCCTCAGGGCGCAGTGTAGGAGGGGGCGCAGAATTCATTCAGCTGTCATTCCTAATTGTGTTTGAAGCAGAAATAAATAAGAAAAGGGGATACATGGCAGTGACTGCAAGCCAGATAACTAGATATTAAGGTGTTGGGGAGGTTGTGGGCCCTGTGGCGCCTCTTAGTCTAATAGCAATCAGTGTGTGACAGCTGGGGTGGGAGGGATGGAGGGGCGCACTTTGGTGTCTCAGCCTTGGGTGCTGGAGGACCTTGTCCCGGCTCTGCCTGCCACCACCAAACTCCTCATCCATGCCCTCATAATTTCCCGCCTCGACTACTGCAATGCCCTTCTGTCTGGACTCCCTAAGACCCGAATAGCCCCACTGCAGTCCATCATGAATGCGGCTGCCAGAATTATCCACTCCTCCCATCGCTCCACCAGGGCGGCTCCCCTCCGTGAATCCCTCCACTGGCTTCCTATCCAGTCCAGAATCAGATTCAAGATATTGTGTCTGACCTACAAATCCATCCACAAAACCTGTCCAACCTACATTTCTGATCTTACTCAGAGATACACACCAAGCCGCTCACTCCGCTCCTCCAATGAACTTCGCCTGACCGTCCCCCGCATCACCCAGTCCCATGCACGCCTCCAAGACTTCTCAAGAGCCGCTCCGACACTATGGAACTCCCTACCTCCACCCATTAGGGCAGCCCCCTCCTTCAACACCTTCAAGAAGGCCCTCAAAACTCACCTTTTCACTCTTGCCTACCACCCCTCACAATTGCTCTAAACCCACAGCCGAACTCTGGTCCCCTACCTCTCGTGTCCCTACCTCTCCCTCTAGATTGTAAGCCTTTGGGCAGGGTCCTAACTCCTTTTGTGTCCTACCTGATCATGCACCTCTATTACTGTGCACCCATGCTATGCATTTGAGTGAACCTAACTTGCCTAACTCCATGCTCCCATCCAGTGACTGACTAAGCATTACCTTGTACTCATACTGTGCTGTGTGATCTGGTTTTCTTGTATTCCTGTATTGTCATATTGCTGTTTGTCACCCCTAAATATTGTCTGTAACCTAAATTAATGCCCAGCGCTGTGTAATATGTTGGCGCTTTATAAATACAATAAATAAATAAATAAATAATAATAAATATCAGTTAGTGTCAAGCACATCTCTCTTGCTCTCCTCTCTCCTGATGCAGCTGTGTATTTCAAAAAAGCCTCACCTGACCACAGTGCAAAAACTGTATCCTTCCGCCAAGCCGAACTCTTGCCGGGTGATGTTAATACACGGCAAGAGTCCCCTCTCCAGGCTTCCTAATGTAGGTGGAACTATTTTATTTGGTGGAAGTACACTTTCGGGGCAAAATGGATTAGAACCCAACCCAGGCACGCAGAGGCGTAACTAGAAACCACTGGGCCCCTCCCCCTGCACACTGAATAGGGACGATCTACAAATCTTTGTCAACAAAACTTGTATGATTCCTTATCAGTGGCTGGGCAGATGCAGTCATTAGAAAAATTGGACAGAGGTCTGAAAGTTTTTTCTTTCCTTTCCCTTAGTTGTCAGTCTCTCAGGACGGGGCTGCTAGGGCGACACCCCCCCCCCCCCTGCAGCTGCATCCCCTGCAGGGTCTATTGTTACGCCTCTGCAGGCACGAGCCCCGAATGAATCAGCCTAGCTATCAAAAACACAAAGGGCTCTATTCACAATCAGCAGTTTGGTAAATGCATTTTGAATGGTAAAATACCTCCTGCGGTTTTCTACACTTTTTTTTCCCAAATTCACAAACGTTTTTCCCCATGAGGCAGAATGTCTGGTAATTTACAGAACAAACATGCCTCAATTAACTAAGCCCTGCTCGGTAAGTGTAATTTACCAGCCTTCTAGCAGGGCAGCAGGCAGGCAGGCAGGCAGGTAGCTGTGTGTGTGTCGAAGGTTTTCCATCCTGTGCATACTGTCATCCCGTTAGATGTGCTGCAGCTACCAGGGGGAGCTCTTCTATGTGCTAAAATACAAATATGCACATCTAAAGAGATGCAGGGATGCCCGCAGAATTGTCAGCTTCTTCTGATTTGATACACTGCAAGACCCACTGGCATCCCGGACACATCCAATCAGCCTGAGAAGTGGGCTGTGTGGCTCTCCCTATTGGCTGTCTGGCTCTGCCCAAAGGCTGTCTGTCAAGTTACTGCACACGGGGAGAGCCAGTTATCGGCTGCTGTGAGCTGGAGAAAAATTCCTAACACTTTTGGCCGGTGAAATGAAATGCGGAAATCTCTGTGAATTGACATTTCTTAACATTTCCTGAGGCAATTACCGCACAAGTTGGTAATTTACCTCACTAGTCAGGAACTCAGCTGTTTTGAGCATTGCCTAAGGTGGTAATGCTTTGTGAATAGAGCCCAAAGTGCTTATGTAGGATGATGTAGATTTAATCAGTGATATTATCATGCCTCATCCAATTACCAGTGATATTGTGTATACATGTTATTATATAGTATAGTGTCTATTACTAGTATGTGAAGAGTGAACAGTCCTTTACTACTGACCATTTCCTTATATGGAACATTGTAATATACCTTGCAAATGACTATAGCCTTATCCTTATATGGTCTGAAGACCACTTACGATTGTCTGTAACTGCATCTTTGTATGAGTATAAAAGGGGCAACACCCTATTATCTATGGTTTTTTGATGGGTCATATTTTGTTGACAGCAAACTGTGCCAAGGTCCCATACCTGAGATGCCTATCAGAGCATATGAGGCCCCTCAGGACTATATGTAAACTTATCTGATCGAACTGAAAGACATCTGACTAAAGATGTCACTACCAGGGATGGGCTTTCGAGTAATCACGAGTGCTTACTCGTGATTCAATTAAATGAGCTTTAATTGCTGCAGCTGAGGGGCTGGATGAGAATGGGTTATTTACCCATAATTCCGCCGTCCGCCCTGCGTTCCATAAAGCTTGCACATGTCCTATTGGTTGCATTGCAAGCCTCATCATGGTGCAATTCCTCCTTCAAGCCGGAAAGGAGGAAGTGCGCCATAGTGAGGCTTGCAACGCGACCAATAGGACGCATGCAAGCTGCATGGAACGCAGGGCGGACGGCGGAATTATGGGTAAATAACCCATTCTCATCCAGCCCCTCAGCTGCAGCAATTAAAGCTCATTTGAATCACGAGTAAGCACTCAGTAGCAAACATCCAATTTTGGGTTCACAAACACCAAACGTGAACTTACGCAAATGTTTGCGAATCTGGCAAACCGCCATAGACATCAATAGGAAGTAGAATTTTAAAATCTACAAAGACTGTTTCTGTCCACAAAGTGATGGAAAAGTTGTTTCAAGGGGTCTAACGCCTGGACTGTGTGTGGAATGCCAGAGGGGGATCCATGCTAAAAGTCCCACCAAAAATTACAGAGTTGACACAGAGTCTGGTTTTAATCCCTAAGGCTGGTTTCACAGTGGCACGTTACAGGCGCACGTTAGAGCAGCCTGTAACGCAGCCCACCGCACAGTAATGAAAAATCAATGGGGCTGTTCACAGTGCGGACGTTGCGTTACATTGTAACGCTGCGTCACAAGACAACGTACTGCATGCAGTACTTTGGACACGGCTGAGCCGCGTTAGACTGCTTGCACATGCGCTGTAATGTTGGGGAGGAGCGGAGAGCGGCCAGGCACATGGCTAATTAATATGCACTGCACGTTATGACGTGCAGTGTTTACTTCCTGGAGCAGCCGCTCTGTGCGGCGATTGGCCGGCGGGACCACGTGATGCCGCATGCGCACAAGAGTGAGCATCACGGCATCACTGACACCAGAGTGAGCTGCACAACGCGGCTCACTCTGACGTCCAGATCCAGCACCACCAGGCGTTCCGTTAGGGGGACATTATGCGACCTTAACGCCCCCTCTAACGCAATGTCCTGGTGTGAAATTAGCCTAAAGGGCAGAAATCACAGTACATTCCTACAAATAATGCAGTGGTACTCTGTGCCTGCAACTTAACCATTTATGCCGCCTGGATGTGATCCTCACGTCCAGGCAGCTGCTGTGCTGCTGCTGCAGGGCTTCCGGTGCTTCATGCGGTGCTTCAGCGCACACGATCGCGTACACGCCGCCCGGAGATCAATGAGTGGGAATTGATCTAAGTCCCCAGCAGAAAATGGCCTCTTATCAGAGGCCGCAGTCTTTCTGAAAAAAATGAAAAAAAAAGACCCTTTTCCCGTCCTCTTCTTCCTTCCTAGAAGCGAGAAGGACCAAAAAGAAAAAAAATCTCACAGTGGCCATCTTGTAGCCAAATAGTAAAACTACATCTATATACATTTTTTAAAACAATAAACACACATTATTACATTTAAAATTAACTGTTTATTTCCCACACCAAAAATTACCCAAATCATTTTTTATGGAAAAAAATATTCCAATTAAAAAAAAAAAAAAAACATAAATAATTACCTAAGGGTGTGAACTTTTTAAATATGCATGTGAAGAGGGTATATTATGAACATTTTTAAAATTATAAGCTTGTAAATAGTGATGAACGCAAACTGAAAAAATGCACCTTTTTTCCAAATAAAATATTGGCGCCATTCATTGTGATAGGGACAACATTTAAACGGTGTAATAACCGAGAGAAATGGGAAAATAAAATACATATGTTTATGTTATGGTAACATGTATTATTTTAAAGCTATAATGGCCAAAACCTGAGAAATAATTATTTTTTTTTCCATTTGTTCCTAATTTTATGTTAAAATGCATTTAAAAAAAAAAACAATTCTTTGCAAAATGTACCACCCAAAGAAAGCCTAATTGGTGGCAGGAAAACAAGATATAGATAAATTCATTGTGATAATTAGTGATAAAGTTATTAGCGAATGAATGGGAGGTGAAAACTGCTCTGTTGCATCAAGTGAAAAATCCCTGCGGGCTGAAATGGTTAATGTGGCCACAATAGCAGTAGTGTGCACAACTCTGGGTGTCAGTGGGCTGTGGAGTGTCACACACAGAGTCAGAGAAATGCAATAGTTCTATAAGAATACAGAGAACAATAATGCTGCCCTGGGGTGGTTCTGTGCTTGAAACTTAATGTAGCAACACAGGGGCAAACCCAGGATTTTCAAGGGGGGATTCCTGAAAGGTCTCTCTCAGCCACGCACAATGCAGTACAATAATATGGTAGGACATCATGCTGGGTTCACATACAGTGGGATGCGAAAGGTTGGGCAACCTTGTTAATCAACATGATTTTCCTGTATAAATCGTTGGTTGTTATACTAGTCCAGTGATGGCTAACCTTGGCACTCCAGCTGTGACAAAACTACAAATCCCATCATGCCTCTGTCTCACCGAGTTATGCTTAGAGCTGTCAGAGTATTGCAATGCCTCATGGGACTTGTAGTTCCACCGCAGCTGGAGTGCCAAGGTTAGCCATCACTGTACTAGTCTAAATAAGCCCATTTAAAAACAGGCTCTAGGTAGTGTTGGGCGAACATCTAGATGTTCGGGTTCGGGCCGAACAGGCCGAACATGGCCGCGATGTTCGGGTGTTCGACCCGAACTCCGAACATAATGGAAGTCAATGGGGACCCGAACTTTTGTGCTTTGTAAAGCCTCCTTATATGCTACATACCCCAAATTTACAGGGTATGTGCACCTTGGGAGTGGGTACAAGAGGAAAAAAAAATTTAGCAAAAAGAGCTTATAGTTTTTGAGAAAATCGATTTTAAAGTTTCAAAGGGAAAACTGTCTTTTAAATGCGGGAAATGTCTGTTTTCTTTGCACAGGTAACATGCTTTTTGTCGGCATGCAGTCATAAATGTAATACATATAAGAGGTTCCAGGAAAAGGGACCGGTAATGCTAACCCAGCAGCAGCACACGTGATGGAACAGGAGGAGGGTGGCGCAGGAGGAGAAGGCCACGCTTTGAGACACAACAACCCAGGCCTTGCATGAGGACAAGAAGCGTGCGGATAGCATGCTTTGTACCACCATGCAGTCATAAATGTAATAAAGATAAGTGGTTCAATAAACAGGGACCACGCGGCAACGCTAACCCAGCAGCAGCACACGTGATGGAACAGGAGGAGGCGCAGGAGGAGAAGGCCACGCTTTGTGAGACACAACAACCCAGGCCTTGCATGAGGACAAAAAGCGTGCGGATAGCATGCTTTGTACCGCCATGTAGTCATAAATGTAATAAAGATAAGAGGTTCAATAAACAGGGACCACGCGGCAACGCTAACCCAGCAGCAGCAGCAGCAGCAGCACACGTGATGGAACAGGAGGAGGCGCAGGAGGAGAAGGCCACGCTTTGTGAGACACAACAACCCAGGCCTTGCATGAGGACAAAAAGCGTGCGGATAGCATGCTTTGTACCGCCATGTAGTCATAAATGTAATAAAGATAAGAGGTTCAATAAACAGGGACCACGCGGCAACGGTAACCCAGCAGCAGCAGCAGCACACGTGATGGAACAGGAGGAGGCGCAGGAGGAGAAGGCCACGCTTTGTGAGACACAACAACCCAGGCCTTGCATGAGGACAAAAAGCGTGCGGATATAGCAGCAATGCTTTTTGCCGCCATGCAGTCATAAATGTAATACAGATGAGAGGTTCAATAAACAGGGACCGGAAACGCTAAACCATCCCAGATGTTCATCGGTCATGTTACTTGGTTGGGGTCCAGGAGTGTTGCGTAGTCGTTTCCAATCCAGGATTGATTCATTTTAATTTGAGTCAGACGGTCTGCATTTTCTGTGGAGAGGCGGATACGCCGATCTGTGATGATGCCTCCGGCAGCACTGAAACAGCGTTCCGACATAACGCTGGCTGCCGGGCAAGCCAGCACCTCTATTGCGTACATTGCCAGTTCGTGCCAGGTGTCTAGCTTCATGCCCGGTTTCAGGTCCAGCGGTGCCAGCCACAAATCCGTCTGTTCCTTTATTCCCCTCCAAATTTCCTCCCCTGTGTGCTGCTTATCCCCAAGGCAGATCAGCTTCAGCAACGCTTGCTGACGCATGCCAACAGCTGTGCTGCACTGCTTCCACGATCCTACTGCTGCTGGTGCTGGGTTAGCATTTCCGGATGAGGTACAGCTTTGAGATGCGTTGGAGGAGAAGGAGTCAGAGAGGTAGGTGCTGCTGTTGTTATCCAGCTGTTTGCGGCGTGGGCAACACCCGCGCCGTAGCAGGTGAGGAATCGCTGCCAGGCTCCACAAGGTTCACCCAGTGCGCGGTAAGGGAGATGTATCGACCCTGGCCGAACGCACTCGTCCAGGTGTCAGTGGTGAGGTGAACCTTGCAGGCAACGGCATTCTTCAAGCTTCGGGTTATTTAGCTGACCACGTGCTCATGCAACTCAGGCACTGCAGAGCGCGCAAAGTGGTAGCGGCTGGGAACCACGTAACGTGGGATGGCCACTGACATCATGCCCTTGAAGCTGTTTGTCTCCACCACTCGATATGGCAGCATTTCGCAGGCCAGAAGCTTGGCTATGCTGGCTGGCTGTTACTGCCACGGCCCGGGGGTCATTTGCTGGCAATTTCCTCTTGTGCTCAAACATCTCAGAAACAGACAACTCAACCGTAGCGCTGCACACCGAAGGGCTGTTGGTTGTTGTGTTTGATGAACACTGGGAGACCTCAAGAGCACTAGTCCGGAAAGTGACAGTGTCAGCATCGTCTGATGTTTGTGAATGTTGTGAACCACGCAATGGCTGGGCTACTGCTGCTGCTGAGGCGGGTCTGGTGGTGAGTCTGGTGAACCCAAGGGAGGCAGTGTTGCTGGTGGTACCCTGTCCTGCCGCGTTTGCCCACAGAGTGGGATGTTTGGATAGAATGTGGCGGCTCATGCTGGTGGTGGAGAGGTTGTTAATACTTTTCCCCCTGCTCAGGCGGGTCTTGCACACCTTGCAAATCGCCATGGTAACATCCTCAGTGCAGTCTTCAAAGAAAGCCCAGACTTTAACTGGCTGAGGACTCGGACCTCGTGCGTGATGTGCTGGTGCTGCTTAACCCACTGCTGGACGCTTGAGAGGTCATCCAAGTAATTATCTGGTCCTGTTCTTTTGGATCTGTGAGGGTTGTTGTCCTGGACAACATGGGCAGTATTGAGTGGGTTTTCTTGGGTGCTCCCCTGTGGCCTGTACGTGAACCGTCAGGGGAAACACCTCTTCCCTTGCCCCTCCCTCTTTCACCGGATTTCTTCCTCATTTCACTTATCCTTAAAGTACACGCTGACTGGCAGCAGTACAGTGGCAGTACAGAAATGCTATACAGTGGTGGGTGAGCGGTGTACCACTATTGTCAGCAGTGACACAGAGCACAATGCTATACAGTGGCGGGTGAGCGGTGTACTACTGTTCCCAGCAGACACAGAGTGGAAGTAAACACAATGCTATATAGTGTGGCTGAGCCGTGTACACAGAGTGGCATTAAACACAATGCTATATAGTCTGCTATATAGTCACCCCGAACAGGGTGATGTTCTGCAGAACCCGAACAGTGGCAAACACTGTTCGCCCAACACTACTGGGAGGGAACGCAGATTTTAGTACCTAAACACACGATACAACATGTTTTCCGGGGTCGGACTCTGAGGCACATACAGATGGTCCCGATCATCATCCTCATCATACAACTCTTCTCCTGAGTCTGACCCACCCACCACCTCTGCCACCCCAACATCCCCAGACACAGACCCCTCATCGTCCTCAACATTAACTTGGGATGCTGGCCTGAGCCAGACCTCCTCCTCCACATCAGGCCCCATCATCTCCTCAATGGCAGCCCTCATTAATCGCTCTGGCGACGGACTGATGGACACAACGTTCTCCTCCGGGGAGGGCTGCTGCTGACCACTGGCTGCTGGGGTGGATGTTATAGCTTGCGTGGGGCGTTGGCTGTTGCTGTTGTTGGGAGTGCTGCTCACAGCGGAGGTCTCTGGGGAACTCATGTTGAGCTCATATAGTGGTTGACGGTGAGTGGAGTATTACTGATCCCAGCAATATACACACTGACTGGCAGAGTACGCAATGCTATATAGTGTGGCTGAGCGGTGTACACAGAGTGGCAGTAAACACAATGCTATATAGTCTGGCTGAGCGAGCGGTGTACTACTGTTCCCAGCAGAATCAGAGTGGCAGTAAACAATGGTATATAGTCTGGCTGAGCGGTGTACATAGAGTGTCAGTAAACAATGGTATATAGTCTGGCTGAGCGAGCGGTGTACTACTGTTCCCAGCAGAATCAGAGTGGCAGTAAACAATGGTATATAGTCTGGCTGAGCGGTGTACATAGAGTGTCAGTAAACAATGGTATATAGTCTGGCTGAGCGAGCGGTGTACTACTGTTCCCAGCAGAATCAGAGTGGCAGTAAACAATGGTATATAGTCTGGCTGAGCGGTGTACACAGAGTGTCAGTAAACAATGGTATATAGTGTGGCTGAGTGGTGTACACAGAGTGTCAGTAAACAATGGTATATAGTCTGGCTGAGCGGTGTACACAGAGTGGCAGTAAACACAATGCTATATACTCTGGCTGAGCGAGCGGTGTACTACTGTTCCCAGCAGACACAGAACAGTAAACAGAATGCTATATAGTGTGGCTGAGCGAGCGGTGTACCACTATTCCCAGCAGACACAGAACAGTGAACAGAATGCTATATAGTGTGGCTGAGCGAGCGGTGTACCACTATTCCCAGCAGACACAGAACAGTAAACAGAATGCTATATAGTGTGGCTGAGCGAGCGGTGTACCACTATTCCAAGCAGACACAGAACAGTGAACAGAATGCTATATAGTGTGGCTGAGCGAGCGGTGTACCACTATTCCCAGCAGACACAGAGTGGCAGTAAACAGAATGCTATATAGTGTGGCTGAGCGAGGTACACAGAGTGGCAGTAAACAGAATGCTATATAGTGTGGCTGAGCGAGCGGTGTACCACTATTCCCAGCAGACACAGAACAGTGAACAGAATGCTATATAGTGTGGCTGAGCGAGCGGTGTACCACTATTCCCAGCAGACACAGAACAGTGAACAGAATGCTATATAGTGTGGATGAGCGAGCGGTGTACCACTATTCCCAGCAGACACAGAACAGTAAACAGAATGCTATATAGTGTGGCTGAGCGAGCGGTGTACCACTATTCCCAGCAGACACAGAACAGTGAACAGAATGCTATATAGTGTGGCTGAGCGAGCGGTGTACCACTATTCCCAGCAGACACAGAACAGTGAACAGAATGCTATATAGTGTGGCTGAGCGAGCGGTGTACTACTGTTCCCAGCAGACACAGAACAGTACACAGAATGCTATATAGTGTGGCTGAACGAGCGGTGTACTACTGTTCCCAGCAGACACAGAACAGTACACAGAATGCTATATAGTGTGGCTGAACGAGCGGTGTACCACTATTCCAAGCAGACACAGAACAGTGAACAGAATGCTATATAGTGTGGCTGAGCGAGCGGTGTACCACTATTCCCAGCAGACACAGAGTGGCAGTAAACAGAATGCTATATAGTGTGGCTGAGCGAGGTACACAGAGTGGCAGTAAACAGAATGCTATATAGTGTGGCTGTGCAAGCGGTGTACTACTATTCCCAGCAGACACAGAGTGGCAGTAAACAGAATGCTATATAGTGTGGCTGAGCGAGGTACACAGAGTGGCAGTAAACAGAATGCTGAGCGAGCGGTGTACTACTATTCCCAGCAGCGACACACAATGACTGGGGGGGACCCTGGCTAGCGTGGCTGGAGCGCGAACTACCCTGCCTGCCTACCCAAAGCTAAACCCACAGACAAATGGCGGAGATATGACGTGGTTCGGGTATTTATTTACCCGAACCACGTGACAGTTCGGCCAATCAGAGCGCGTTCGGGTCCGAACCACGTGACCCGTTCGGCCAATCACAGCGCTAGCCGAACGTTCGGGGAACGTTCGGCCATGCGCTCTTAGTTCGGCCATATGGCCGAACGGTTTGGCCGAGCACCGTCAGGTGTTCGGCCGAACTCGAACATCACCCGAACAGGGTGATGTTCTGCAGAACCCGAACAGTGGCGAACACTGTTCGCCCAACACTAGCTCTAGGTAGTGTGACCGCCGCCACCGCATGTTAGCCGCTCGGCTCCCTGGCCCGTCCTCCTGTCTCAACGGTGGTCTGTGCTGCGCACATGTGCAGTACAAAAAACCCAGGGACACACAACCATGAGGAGGATGACGCAGGGACAGTTAGGGATCATTATAGAGGATGTTATTTAAAATGTTAGTTAAATATATTATATAGACACACACAGTGATATTTGAGAAATGAAATTAAGTTTATTGGAATTACAGAAAATGCACAATAATTGTTTAAGTAAAATTAGGCAGATGCATAAATTTGGGCACCGTTGTCATTTTATTGATTTCAAAACCTTTAGAACTAATTATCAGTATCAAATTGGCTTAGTAAGCTCAGTGACTCCTGACCTACATACACAGGTGAATCCAATTATGAGAAAGAGTATTTAAGGGGGTCATTTGTAAGTTTCCCTCCTCTTTTAATTTTCTCTGAAGAGTAGCAACATGGGGGTCTCAAAACTACTCTCAAATGACCCGAAGACAAAGATTTTTCACCTGTAACGATCAGTGTCAGCAAGAACAGATTTTCTGATTATTGGTGATCTGCAGTATCACCAATAATACAGATGTTATACCTGATTATGTGATGATCTGCAGAATCACCAATAATACAAGTATAGCAAGACACACAGGATACTGAGATGTAAGTTAGTGTTTGGTGCAACAGTAATATAGATGGAGATACCCCCTTTTACCAGCTCCTCTGGACAGTGGGTATCTCTTAACACAGTAATCAATACTCCAGCGAGCTGGAGACTCAGAAGAGTAATGATAGGGTTACCCGAGGAGCGGGTAACGCACAGAAGGACAATGTAGAGAGATCACTCGAGGAGCGAGTGATTCAGACTGTACTGTAACAGGTGATCCCTTGAGGGGCAGGAGATCCAGACAGTACTATAATAGCTAGTCACCTGAGGAGCAGGTGATTAAGACTGTACTGCAGCTATCAACCTGAGGAGCAGGTGATTAAGACTGTACTGGAGCTATCAACCTGAAGAGCAGGTGATTAAGACTGTACTGCAGCTATCAACCTGAGGAGCAGGTGATTCAGACTATACTGCAGCTATTAACCTGAGGAGTAGGCGATACCTAAACAGAGAGCCCCTTACCAGGGCTAAACTCCCTGGTGAGGGCAGTTGAGTCAGACAAGTAAGTTCGGCAACACACGGACAGATACGGTACAAAGGCAGAAGACGGGATCAGAGTGAGGGATAAACTAAGTCGGCAACTGGATCAGATAGGCAAAGGCACAGTATCAGAAGACAGAAGAGTAGTCAAGGCTAGCAGAAGGTCATAACAAATAATACAATTCAATTAGTACTTTAAGCTATCAACAGAATCTGACTTAGGCCTGGTGCACACCAGAGGAGTTTTTCTGAGCGTTTTGAGTTTTTAAATCTGCTGCTAATGTTATCCTATGTGTCTGTGCACACTGGAGCAATGAGGTTTTGTAAAAAACCCCATAGCATTACATTGGGAAGAGCTTTTGAAACCTCTAAAAGCTCTTCCCAATGTAATGCTATGGGGTTTTATACAAAACCTCATTGCTCCAGTGTGCACAGACACATAGGATAACATTAGCAGCAGATTTAAAAACTCAAAACGCTCAGAAAAACTCCTCTGGTGTGTTTCAGGCCTAAGTGTGGATCCCCAGCTCCTGCTGGTTCTAGCACACTTTCGGATCTGACTATGGGTCTGAGTGCTAACACGTAGCATATGCAACAGCAGACAAGGAAGAACTGACAGGCCTGTTCTATATATACTGGGAGCGCTCTTAAGCCCCGCCCCCAGTCACTCAGCCAATCAGGATCAGTGTTGGAGTCAGCTGACCGGCTGATCAGCTGACTCCCCTTCTGTTTGCATAAAGAGCCTGTCTGTGCGTAGACCTCAGTCTATGTGCGACTGAGAGAGCAGGCATAGTTCCATCATGCGACAATGCGGCGAAGGCCGCTGGCTGAGATGCTGAGACAGCCGCCATGCCACTTGGTGCTGCGGCGGCTTCCTCCTCATTCGCCACAAACCTAGGCACAATTTCATCATGTAACCGCGCGGCGGAAACCGCCGGCTGAGACGCGGAGATAGCCGCCATGTCATTCCCTGATGTGGCGGCATCTCCGCTATCCCTTACATCACCATCATGGTTTAGGGAAAGGATACAGAAAGCTATCTCAGTGATTTCAGCTGTCTGTTTCCACAGTTAGGAACAAATTGAGGAAATGGAAGACCACAGGCTCAGTTCAAGTTAAGGATCGAAGTGGCAGACCAAGAAAAATCTCGGATAGATAGAAGTGACGAATGGTGAGAACAGTCAGAGTCAACCCACAGACCAGCACCAAAGACCTACAACATCATCTTGCTGCAGATGGAGTCACTGTGCATCGTTCAACCATTTGGTGCACTTCAGACAGGGAACACACTAGATTAGTTTTTGTGCGCGTTTTCTGCACAGAAAAACTGAGAACTCATGTTAATCAATGGGCTAGTTCACACTTAGTTTTTTTTCTGCGCATGAAAAACACATTGACATTCTGCATCAGGATTCTGCCAATTTTGTCCGTTTTATGTATCAATTACATTAGCTACTGTGAAAAAACACACACGTATTTCTGAATAGAAACACACTTGGTGCGCAGAAAATGTACGCAGAAAAATGTGTGCAGAAAACTGAAAGACAAGTGTGTTCCCTGCCTTAAACAAGGGGATGCTGTATGCAAGAGTGATGCAGAGGAAGACTTTTCTCTGCCCACAGCACAAACAAAGCTGCTTGAGGTATGCTAAAGCATATTTGGACAAGCCAGCTTCATTTTGGAATAAGGTGCTGTGGACTGATAAAAGTAAAATTGAGTTACTTGGGCATAACAAGGGGTGTTATGCATGGAGGAAAAAAGAACACAGCATTCCAAGAAAAACACCTGCTACCTGCAGTAAAATATAGTGGTGGTTCCATCATGCTGTGGAGCTGTGTGGCCAGTGCAGGTACTGTGAATCTTGTCAAAGTTGAGGAACGCATGGATTCCACTCAGTAGCAGCAGAATATGGAGACCAATTTCCAGGAATCAATGACCAAGCTGAAACTGCGCCAGGGCTGCATCTTTCAGCAAGACAAAAACCCTAAACACTGCTCAAAATCCACTAATGCATTCAAGCAGAGGATCAAGTACAACAATGGCCATCTCAGTCCCCAGACCTGAATATAATTGAAAATCTGTGGTATGAGTTACAAAGAGCTGTCCATGCTCGGAAGCCATCAAACCTGAATGAACTAGAGATGTTTTGTAAAGAGGAATGGTCCAAAATACCTTCAACCAGAATCCAGACTCTCATTGGAACCCACAGGACCTGTTTAGAGGCTGTAAATTCTGCAAAAGAAGGATCTGCTAAATATTGATTTCATCTCTTTTTTTTGGTGCGCAAATGTATGCACCTGCCTAATTTTGTTCACACAATTATTGCACACTTTCTGTAAATCCAATAAACTTAATTTCACTTCTCAAATATTTAATATCATAACAACCACCGATTTATACAGGAAAATCATGCCAATTAACATGGTTGCCCAAACTTTTGCATCCCACTGTACAATTTCCCGTCCAAATGACAGGATGACAATTATTTCCGAAATGTCCAATCTGCTCCAGATCGACAAAGGAATCGATCAGGAGCAGTTTGGAAACAGATAATAATGAGGACAGTCGACATTGCTAATGAAGGAGAAAGTGAAGCATTCGCACAGCAGGGCTTAGGGCTGTGCTCATACCTGACTCTGTTAGGTTCCCCACAGCTGCTCCATGCTCTGTACACACGCTGCTGCTACTTCCAAAGTCTACGGTAGCAGAGAAAGAAAGGGGGCAGTGCTGTGAGAAGCAGGATACCTGCAGATATTCTGGTGTCTTAACTTGTGCCTGCCCCAGACACTGCACTGGCCCCCCAGGGGAGATTATGGGCAGCTGTAATCCCCCCCCCCCCCCGCATTTGCCTATGCAACAAATAGCAGTAGTGTGCACAGCTCTGGGTCTCAGTGGGCTGTGGAGTGTCACACATGAAAAAAAAAAAAAACACAGGAGACCAATGCACTAGCCCTCATAAGGGCTGTTTGGGGTGCTTTCACAGCAAGTGAGAAACAAGAACACAGGCCTAGCTAATGCTTTCCCCTACCTATCTGCAGCAAGTCTGACCCTGCTCTCACTAACAGTCAGCAGTCAGCAGAGAATGAATCCAATATGGCCACTGCAACTGCTTTTTAATAGGGGGGTGGGGGGTCCAGGAGGGGGTGCTATCTGATTGGCTGCCATGTGTCTGCTGACTGTTAGGTAAGGGGTTAAAGTTTAGCTCAATGATGATGTATAGGGGGGGGCGGGTCAAACATGTCAAATGTTCGCTGGCCACCTCAAATACAAGCAGCGGAAGTTCGCAGAATACTGTTCGCCGGCAAACAGGTCGGGCCATCTCTACATCTGATGTTTAACCATCATTCAGTAGTTAAAGGACAACTGTAACAAGAGGGATATGGAGGCTGCCATATTTATTTCCTTTTAAACAATACCAGTTGCCTGGCTGTCCTGCTGATCCTTTGCCTCTAATACTTTCAGTCATAGCCCCTGAACAAGCATGCAGCAGATCAGGTGTTTCTGACATTATTGTCAGATCTGACAAGATTAGCTGCATGCTTGTTTCTGGTGTGATTCAGTCACTACTGCAGCCAAATAGATCAGCAGGGCTGCCAGTCAGTCAACTTGTATTGTTTAAACAATTATTGCACACTTTCTGTAAATTCAATAGACTTCATTTCACTTCTCAAATATCACTGTGTGTGTCTCCTATATGATTTATTTAACTGACATTTTTTATCGTAACAACCAACGAATTATACAGGGAAATCATGACGATTGACGATTAACAACGTTGCCCAAACTTTCACATCCCACCGTACTTCTCACTACAGTTGTCCTTTAGTAATTTATTCATTAAAGGGAACCTAAAGTGAGTAAAATTATTTAAAATAAACACATGACATAGCTGCAAATGCATATTACATACTAACCTCACAGTCAGTTCCTCTCAGAAGCTCACCATTTTCTTTTTACAGTGATCCCTTCCAGTTCTGACAACATTTTGTCAGAACTGAAATATACCAGTTGCTAACAGTTATATATCAGCAGCTGTCAGTTACAACTGAATGTGCAAGGTAATGTCCATGTTTCCTTATGGCTCAAGTGGGGGATATTACAATTTAACAGTGTGCTGACCAGGAAGCTGTTATGGGGTAATGGCCATTTTTAAAACGGAGGACAGAGAATTCCATTGATCACAGTGGACAAGCAGGACACAGTAGAGGAGAAAGAGATTTAGGAGTAGCCCACACAGGAGATAAGTATGACTTGTGTATGGTTATCTTGACTTTTCATTTTCAGTTCAGGTTCTCTTTAAATGTTATCTTTTACGTATAAATGCAGTCTTTGAGTTATTTTTATGTGCTTTGAAACTGCTGTGTTTGCAGGTTTTGTGAATTCACATTACAGTTTAGAAAAGCTGTTGTAGTGTGAGCCAGCCATTTAGTCTTACATCTCTCATCTCTTTGCCATTTTAGAATTTGTAACATAATAAATGTGCATCAAATAAATGTACTTCATCATAATAATAATAATAATAATAATAATCTGAAGATTTGTATAGAGCTTTTCTCCTGTCGGGCTCAAATCGCTCAAGAGCTGCAGCCACTGGGACGTGCTCAAGAGCTAGGAAATCTTGTCTTAAACTCCTTACTGAATAGATACGGAACCTAGCCAAGATTCAATCCCCGGTATCCTATGTCAAAGGCAGCGCCCCGAAATGCACATCAAATAAAGGCACATCAAAAGTGAAATATACACCAATCACAAGCCTGCTTGATAAGCTGTGACATACCTGTACACGGAAGCAAGTATTACTGGTGGTCTGGTGAGCTCAGAGTAACGGGAAAGCTCTGGTTTTGCCAGCTGCCTGTTCTGTTTTCTCTACTGCCAGTAGCAACACACAGTTGTAAAGTCTTCGACAGGGAGTGGAGTATTGACTGTAGTCCTTTCATTTCTAGTTGAAGTTAGATGTTTGCATGCTCATAAAATCATCTTTATAGCAATCCCACATGTACTAAAAAACAATAAAGTTGGCATATTTTGCAAGATATCTACGTCATGCAAAAAAGTAAAAAAAAATAAAAAAAAATTAACAACATTCACAGATAAATGATGTCGCGTTTTATTGACTATGTTACAACTCCAGCAGGGCACAAGCTGACATACATTCTGTTAATATTTGGTAGCATTCATTTACATTGTTTAAAGTGAACCAAAAATTTGGGAAAACTTACACATTCTTCTTGCAAAAAGTCTCTGGAATTTTGGCTCAATCTTCCTGAGAGGATTGGTAACTGGCAGGGCTGGATTTCTGAAGTTGTGCTGCACAGAAAAAGACGAAGGGCAGAAGGGAAGCAGGACGTGTGGAGAGATGAGAGGCTGCATGTCAATGTAAATCATTCTTCCTGCTCCGAAGCCGCCCTTCTTTGCTTCACACACACCCTGAATTCCAGAGCTCCGTGCATTTTCCTCACTTCCTGGTGTACAATTAAACAATGCTAACCTACAAGCAGTGATGAGTAGAAATGGCCCGAACATCAATTTTCGAAAACTCGAACCCAAATTTCCCACAAAGGTACAGGCAAAATGGGTGAATTGCCATAGATTTCAATGTGCAGGAAAATTTTAAAACTGAGAGGGACTGTTTCTGGCCATAGAAGTGATGGACAAGTTCAGGGGTGGGACTAGAAGTCAACGGGCCCCCCTGCAAGAATTTGAGCGCCCTTCCCCTGGGGCCCGTTTAGGGCCATTTTGGGGGGCAGGAGGGGTTGCAGCGTG
The DNA here is from genome assembly GCF_040937935.1 of Hyperolius riggenbachi. Classification (NCBI taxonomy): domain Eukaryota; kingdom Metazoa; phylum Chordata; class Amphibia; order Anura; family Hyperoliidae; genus Hyperolius; species Hyperolius riggenbachi. Next base: position 23,169,884 of record NC_090648.1, read on the forward strand.
AGGGGATAGCTTTGTACATCGGTGGGGAGGGGGACAGTACCCCCCTCACCTCGGGCTCTCCCCTCTGCATCTATCATCAGTGGCAGCAGCGGCGGCGGCAGACATATGCCTTCATTCACGGCCGGTGGTCTCCGATCTGTAAGGGCTTCACATTACTTCCTGTTTTAACAGGAAGTAGTATGAAGCCCTTACAGATCGGAGGCCACCATGGTGAATTGGGGTGTTTATAACAGCCACCACTGCTGCCGCTAATAGATTCAGAAGGGGAGTGCAGGGGGGGGGGGGGGGAACTGAGGTGAGGTGGGGACTAGCCCCCCTCCCCACCAATGTGCAAAGCTCTTCCTTCATGCTGTGACCCCTCCTGCCCCCCCCCCCAAATTGCCCTGAGTGGGCCCCAGGGAGCCCCCCACCCCCCGCAGGTGCAGGGGTTGCTTCCCCTATTGTTATGCCCCTGAGTGTGGCACCCCACTGGTGGCACCATAGAATGATAAATCAGCCGCAAAATTGTAGCATCTGTGGACCCTGGTGGTGGGAACACAGACTGCTGTTGTCGTTCAATACGACATGAGAGGTGGCAGCAGGAGCACTAAGCAGCACTCTGCAGCAGCACAGAAGTAGAATATGGCACCTCACTAATGGCACTACAGCATGATAAATCAGCCCAAAAATTGTAGCATCCCTGGACCCTGATGGTGGGTACACAGACTGCTGTTGTCGTTCAATAGTTCGATATGAGAGGCGGCAGCAGGAGGACTAAGCAGCACTCTGCGGCAGCACAGAAGAATAGTACGGCACCTCACTGATGGCACCACAGCACGATAAATCAGCCCAAAAATTGTAGCATCCGTGGACCCTGGTGGTGGGAACACAGACTGCTGTTGTTGTTTAATACGACATCAGAGGCGGCAGCAGGAGGACTAAGCAGCACTGTGCACCAGCACAGAAAAAGAGTATGGCACCTCACTGATGGCACCACAGCATGAGAATTGTGCCCAAAAATTGTAAGTATCCGTGGATCCTGGCAGTGGGAACACAGGCTTTAGTAGTTAAACACAATATCAGCACGGTGGCGTAGTGGTTAGTTTTCTCGCCTTGCAGCGCTGGGTCCCTGGTTCGAATCCCAGCCAGGGCACTATCTGCAAAGAGTTTGTATGTTCTCTCCGTGTCTGCGTGGGTTTCCTCCGGGCACTCCGGTTTCCTCCCACATTCCAAAAAACATACGGATACGTTAATTGGCTCCCCCTAAAATTGGCTCTAGACTACAGTACTTACACTACATAATATACACATATGGCAATGGTAGGGATTAGATTGTGGGCTCCTTTGAGGGACAGTTAGTGACAAGATATATATATATATATATATATATACACTGTACAGCGCTGCGTAATATGTCGGCGCTATATAAATACTAAATAATAATAAAAATAATAATAATAATATCAGCAGAAGGAGGAGGAATTAGGGACTCAGCAGCAGCAGCAGCAGCACAGAAGGGCATGGCCCCTCATTTGTAGCACCACAGCACAAGAATTGTGCCCAAAAATTATAAGTATCTGTGGAACCTGGCAGTGGGAACACAGACTTTAGCACTTAAACACATCATCAGCAGCAGGAGGAGGACTAAGGACTCAGCAGCAGCAGCACAAAAGGGCATGACACTTTATTGGTGGCACCACAGCACAAGAATTGTGCCCAAAAATTGTAAGTATCTGTGGACTCTGGCAGTGGGAACACAGACTTTAGTACTTAACCTATTTTGGTTCCTGGACGTAGAAACTACGTCTAGGAACCATGTGCGCTACCGCGCGCTCCCTCGGCCGACCGCACGCGTGCACGCGCACTCCCGGCCGCGGATTCGGTAGCTACGGAATCAATGTATCGGGCTATGGTGCCCGATCACTGATTCCTCTGCCAGCTGAAAAAGCGACAGCTTCTCTCGGAAGCTGTGCTTTTTCTGGCCGTTGCCTCCCCCCTGCGTCACTCTAAGCGTGTGTTACACTTAGAGTGACGTCATGTAAACAAACTCATGGCCGCCATCTTGTGGCCAAAAAGTAAAACTACAACTAAAAGTAAAAAAAATTAAAAACAACACACAATTACATTATAAAACTATTGTTTACATCCCACCCTCCCAAAAATTCCCAAATAAAATGTTTAATATAAAAAAAAAAAATACAATAAAAAACAACAACATGTAAATATTTACCTAAGGGTCTAAACTTTTTAAATATCAATGTAAAGATGAAATATTTCTATATTGTTTTTAATTTTAAGCTTGTAAATAGTGATAGATGCAAAACGGAAAAAATGCATCTTTATTTCCAAATAAAATATTGTCGCAATACATTGTGATAGGGACATAATTTTAACGGTGTAATAACCGGGACATATGGGCAAATACAATACGTGAGTTTTAATTATGGAGGCATGTATTATTTTAAAACTATAATGGCTGAAAACTGAGAAATAATGTTTTTTTCCGTTTTTTTCTTATTCTTCCTGTTAAAATGCATTTACAGTAAAGTGGCTCTTAGCAAAATGTACCCCCCAAAGAAAGCCTAATTGGTGGCGGAAAAAACAAGATATAGATCAGTTCATTGTGATAAGTAGTGATAAAGTTATAGGCTAATGAATGGGAGGTGAACATTTCTCAAGTGAAAACGACGGAACGTGAATGGGTTAAACACAACAAAAATGTTTTCCGGGGCCTGAGGCACAATCAGATGGTCCAGATCATCATCATTATCATCAACATCATAATAGAACTCTTCTCCTGACCCCTCTTACCACCTCTGCCGCCCCACCATCCCGAGACAGAGACCACTCATCCTCCTCAACATACAGTGGTTTGCAAAAGTATTCGGCCCCCTTGAAGTTTTCCACATTTTGTCACATTACTGCCACAAACATTAATCAATTTTATTGGAATTCCACGTGAAAGACCAATACAAAGTGGTGTACACGTGAGAAGTGGAACGAAAATCATACATAATTCCAAACATTTTTTACAAATAAATAACTGAAAAGTTGGGGTGTGCGTAATTATTCGGCCCCCTTTGGTCTGAGTGCAGTCAGTTGCCCATAGACATTGCCTGATGAGTGCTAATGACTAAATAGAGTGCATGTGCAGTGTGTAATCTAATGTCAGTACAAATACAACTCCTCTGTGACGGCCTCAGAGGTTGTCTAAGAGAATATTGGGAGCAACAACACCATGAAGTCCAAACAACACACCAGACAGGTCAGGGATAAAGTTATTGAGAAAGTTAAAGCAGGCTTAGGCTACAAAAAGGTTTCCAAAGCCTGCCTGATGTTCAACATCCCACGGAGCACTGTTCAAGCGATAATTCAGAAATGGAAGGAGTGTGGCACAACTGTAAACCTACCAAGACAAGGCCAGCCACCTAAACTCACAGGCCGAACAAGGAGAGCACTGATCAAAAATGCAGTCAAAAGGCCCATGGTGACTCTGGACGAGCTGCAGAGATCTACAGCTCAGGTGGGGGAATCTGTCCATACCACAACTATTAGTCATGCACTGTACAAAGTTGGCCTTTATGGAAGAGTGGCAAGAAGAAAGCCATTGTTAAATGAAAAGCATAAGAAGTCCCGTTTACAGTTTGCCACAAGCCATGTGGAGGACACAGCAAACATGTGGAAGAAGGTGCTCTGGTCAGATGAGACCAAAATGAAACTTTTTGGCCAAAATGCAAAACGCTATGTGTGGCGGAAAACTAACACTACACATCACTCTGAACACACCATCCCCACTGTCAAATATGGTGGTGGCTGCATCATGCTCAGGGGGTGAATCTCTTCAGCAAGGACAGGAAAGCTGGTCAGAGTTGATGGGAAGATGGATGGAGCCAAACACAGGGCAAACTTGGAAGAAAACCTCTTGGAGTCTGCAAAAAAGACTTGAGACTGGGGCGAAGGTTCACCTTCCAGCAGGACAACGACTTTAAACATAAAGCCATGGCAACAATGGAATGGTTTAAAACAAACATATCTATTTGTTAGAATGGCCCAGTCTAGGTCCAGATCTAAATCCAATCAAGAATCTGTGGCAAGATCTGAAAACTGCTGTTCACAAACGCTGTCCATCTAATCTGACTGAGCTGGAGCTGTTTTGCAAAGAAGAATGGACAAGGATTTCAGTTTCTAGATGTGAAAAGCTGGTAGAGACAGACCCTAAAAGACTGGCAGCTGTAATTGCAGCAAAAGGTGGTTCTATCTACAAAGCATTAACTCAGGGGGGCTGAATAATTACGCACACCCCACTTTGCAGTTATTTAAAAAAAAAAGATGTTTGGAATCATGTATGATTTTCGTTCCACTTCTCACGTGTGTATTGGTCTTTCACGTGGAATTCCAATAAAATTGGTTCATGTTTGTGGCAGTAATATGACAAAATGTGGAAAACTTCAAGGGGGCCGAATACTTTTGCAAGCCACTATAAACTTGGGATGGTGGCCCAAGCCCAACCTCCTCCTCCACATCAGGCCCCATAATCTCCTCAATGGAAGCCATCAATACTCGCCCAGATGCTGGACTGAGGGTCACAAGGCTCTCGTCTGGGGAGGGCTGCTGACCACTGGCTGCTGGGGTGGATGTCACAACTTGCGTGGGGTGTTGCTGGTGCTGGAAGTGCTGCTCACAGCGGAAGTCTGCGAGAAACTCATGATAGGCTCCTCCTCCGTCGTCATGTCCATCAATGCCTATGAGTGAAGCTCCTGAATGGCCACACTGAGTTGAGCCAAGGTGCTGAAAATGGGTGACACTGGTGTCGGCTGACTCAGCCCAGGCAGTGCTGCGGATAGACGCCTCTCTGCTGCAACCCCTACAGCTGAGCGCCCTCTCCCTGGCTGTGGACCAGTCCAAGAACTGGCAGAGGCAATGGCACTCCCTCTCCTACCACAATTCCTGCCAAACATGTTGTATGCACAAGATTTCAAGGTGGAGAAAGTGTGCTGATTTTTACAGTCAATACGTGTGTGTATGTGTGGGCCTGGGGACAGACAGAATATAACGGGGCTTTTATTGATTTTTCAGAAAAGAACAAAAAAAAATGCGTAGACGGTGCAATTCACAAATACTGAATACAGTAATAGAACTCGAAAATCACTGGACCGCACCGCAGTTTGACTGCACTATACGCACAGCAATGTAACTGGCTGCACGCTACTAGCACAGTACAATGTTACTGAATTAACCTAAAGACTGACCAGTGGCAGTGATTGTAAGTACTAACTGAAGTTGATCACTGGCTATGAGCTGAATACAAGTGATATAGTAAAATAATATAGAACACAAAAATTGGTGGACAGCGGTCTGCCTGCACTAATAGAACAGTACAAGGTCACTGAATAAGCTTAGTGACTGACCAGTGGCAGTGACTTCAAGTAACTGAAGTTGATCACTGGCTATGAGCTGAATACAAGTGTCAGATACAGTAAAATATAGAACACAAAAAGTTATGGACAGCTGTCTGCCTGCAGTGCACTAATAGAACAGTACAATGTCACTCACTGATTAAACTTAGTGACTGACCAGTGACAGTAACTTCAACTAACTGAAGTTGATCACTGGCTGGCTGGCTGGCTAAGCTATATAACAAGTACAGTAATACAGCAGTATAATCAGTCTGAACCTACCTGCCTGCACTAAGCACAGTAATCTGTACACTCTCACTAAGACTACACTGACTACAGCTAAATTAAGTAATAATAAATCACTAACAGGCTAGCTAGCTAAATACAACTGACAAGTACAGTATCAGAGCAATGGTAGGAGTAAAAATGCTAAGTTTTAACAAAAAAAGTGCTTGCTGAAGCAACAATGGCCTGGAGATGATCCTCTCAGTATCACAGTCTAGCAAGGACGGAGCTTTTCATCATGGCCGCCGCTTTATATGCAGGAGGGGAGGACATAGCTCCCCTCCTGTGATTGGTTGCTAGGGCCTGGCTAGGGGGCCTCTGATTGGCCAAGGGAAGTCATTTCTGCCCATTACCGCTAATCACGACCTAACCACGGCTTTCCCCTCCGTGTTCACGATCGTGAATGCATCCGGATATATGAAATCACGGCCTGTCATGGCCGTGTTCCGAAATTAATCCGCGGCTTCGGATTTTCAAAGCCGAATACTGAAAAAAAGCTTGTGAATCATAGCTAATCTGTGATCACAAGTTTGTGGTGAGCAACACTAATGTACACCAATCACAAGCCTGCTTGATAAGCTGTGACATACCTGTACACGGAAGCTAGTATAACTGGTGGTCTGGTGAGCTCAGCGTACGAGACAGCTCTGCTTTTGCCAGCTGGTTGTCCTGTTTTCTCTACTGCCAGTAACAACACACAGAATAGAGACACAGAGAGCCCAATATAGTGTAGTATGCACTGGTATGTGGATATGCAAGTAGGTAACCACTATATCAGCAGGTGTGGAGATTAGACCTGTCAACACTCAGGATTAAGAAGTCACTCTCTGTAAATAGGAAATAAGGGGCAACACCCCTCCACCAAGGGTGGACTCAGGAACTGTACAAGCAGACAGAGGCACCAAAAGGATAAAATATTCTAAAATTATTTTTAGAATATTGTATCCTTTTGGCGCCTCTGTCTGCTTTTAACAACACACACTTGTCAAGTCTGTGACAGGGAGTGTTGTATTGACTCTCGTCCTTTCATTTCTAGTTGAAGTTAGGTGTTTGCATGCTCTTAAAATTAACTCTTTATCATTATTTTTATAGCAATCCCACATGTACTAAAAAACAATAAATTTGGCATATTTTTCAAGATATCTACTTTATGCAAAAACTTAACAACATTCACAGATAAATAATGTTATGTTTTATTGACTATCTTACAATTCCAGCAGGGCACAAGCTGACATACATTCTGTTAATATTTGGTAGCATTCATTTACATTGTTTAAAGGGACTCCGAGCAGTGCAAAAACTATGGAAAGATGCATATTATTTTAAAGCTCTCTTTCTCCTCTTCCCAATAAAATATATATACCGCCGCCCTACGCCTTTTAGTTTTCGCTATTTTCGCGATTGAAATTGCAGAGGCTGCGATTTCAATCGTGAAAATAGAGAAAACTAAAAAGCGTAGGGCAACGATTTAGGGGTCGACAGAAAGAGGAGAAAGAGAGCTTTAAAATGATATCCATCTTTGCATAGTTATATTGTATTACACAGGGCGACTTTTTCTCAAAGTCAGCAGCTCCATTCAGCAGAAAAAGTCGCCCTGTGTAATACAATATAACTATGCAAAGATGGATATCATTTTAAAGCTCTCTTTCTCCTCTTTCTGACACCCAAATCGTTGCCCTACGCTTTTTAGTTTTCTCTATTTTCACGATTGAAATCGCGGCCGTGGTAATTTCAATTGCGAAAATAGCGAAAACTAAAAGGCGTAGGGCTTCGGTTTATATATCATGGGGAAGAGGAGAAAGAGAGCTTTAAAATGATATGCATCTTTCCATAGTTTCTGCACTGCTCGGAGTCCCTTTAAAGTAACCAAAAGTTTGGGAAAACTTACACATTCTTCTTGCAAAAAGTCTCTAGAATTTTGGTTCAATCTTCCTGACAGAATTATTAACTGGCAGGGCTGGATTTCTGAAGTTGTGCTGTGCAGAAAAAGATGAAGGGCTGAAGGGCGGCAGGATTTGTGGAGAGATGAGAGGGCTGCATGTCAATATCTCTCCTGCTCCGAAGCCACCCTGCTTTGCTGCGCACACACCTGAATCAGTCGGTTCTAGACAAGCACATATGAGGGGGCAGTCAAAAATGGGTAGGGGGCATCACGGTTGAGTAAATTTGCAGCGAGACAATGGGTGTGGTCATGACATAATGTGGGTGGGGCTACCTGTAATGTAGTTATATAGGAGCTAATGTAGTTATATAAAAAAAATATGAAGTAAATGCATGTAATGACAGACAGCATTTCCCCAGTAAATGCACACAATGACAGACAGCGTTTCACCTGTAAATGCATGTAATGACAGACAGCGTTTTACCATTAAATGCATGTAATGAGAGACAGTGTTTCACCAGTAAATGCACATAATGACAGACAGCGTTTCCCCAGTAAATGCACGTAATGAAAGACAGCCTTTCACCAGTAAATGCGTGTAATGAGAGACAGTGTTTCCCCAGTAAATGCACGTAATTGACTTGTAATATACACACTGTCTGCCCGTGTATTGTTTTTGTTTGTGTTTGTGTTTGTTAAGCAACTGCCAAGACAAATTCCTTGTAGGTGCAAACTTACTTGGCGAAATAAAATTGATTCTGATTCTGATTCTAATGTGAGACAGCATTTCACCAGTAAATGCACATAATGAAAGACAGTGTTTCACCAGTAAATGCATGTAATGACAGATAATCTATCAGCATGTAATGAGAGACAGCATTTCACCAGTTACATAGTTACATATAGTTACATAGTTATTTTGGTTGAAAAAAGTCATACGTCCATCGAGTTCAACCAGTACAAAGTACAACTCCAGCCTGCTCCCTCACATATCCCTGTTGATCCAGAGGAAGGCGAAAAAACCCTTACAAGGCATGGTCCAATTAGCCCCAAAAGGGAAAAATTCCTTCCCGACTCCAGATGGCAATCAGATAAAATCCCTGGATCAACATCATTAGGCATTACCTAGTAATTGTAGCCATGGATGTCTTTCAATGCAAGGAAAGCATCTAAGCCCCCTTTAAATGCAGGTATAGAGTTTGCCATAACTACTTCCTGTGGCAATGCATTCCACATCTTAATCACTCTTACTGTAAAGAACCCTTTCCTAAATAAATGGCTAAAACATTTTTCCTCCATGCGCAGATCATGTCCTCTAGTCCTTTCAGAAGGCCTAGGTACATAAAGCTCATCCGCCAAGCTATTATATTGCCCTCTGATGTATTTATACATGTTAATTAGATCTCCTCTAAGGAGTATTTTCTCTAGACTAAATAAACCCAGTTTATCTAACCTTTCTTGATAAGCGAGACCTTCCATAATGACAGACAGCCTTTCACTAGTAAATGCACATAATGACAGACAGCCAGTGTTCCCAGTTTAGCTAGCCAGGTGTATAGCTGTCCCCAGTATATGTAGCCAGGTGTATAGATGTCCCCAGTATATGTAGCCAGGTCTATTGGTGTCCCCATTATATGTAGTCAGGACTTACTGTGTCCCGACTCCCAGTATAGCAAGGTGTATAGATGTCCCCAGGTGGGGTGGCAGTGAAGAGAAGAGGGAGCAATGGGCACAGTGGTGGGGAAGGAGGGACGTCTCCCTCCCTTCCCTCACTTTGGGTCTCTTTCGCTCCCCCTCCAGATATGAGCGGAGGGCAGCAGGCCGGCGACAGAACACTTCCTCTCTTTCCAGCGTGGGACAGAGATCTGTGCACCACTAATCTGGTCAAGACTATTACATGCATTTACTGGTGAAAGGCTGTCTGTCATTACGTGCATTTACTAGTGAAACACTGTCTCTTATGTGCATTTACTGGTGAAACACTCTTTCATTATGTGCATTTACTGGTGCAACGCTGTCTCTCATTACATGCATTTACTGGGGAAATGCTATCTGTCATTACGTGCATTTACTGGTGAAACACTGTCTCTCATTACATGCATTTACTGGTGAAAGGCTGTCTCTCATTACGTGCATTTTCAAAATCCGAATTGAATTTGCATCCGGATACCCAGATATCTGGATCCGAATCGGATATCCGAATCCAAACTTTTTGGTATCCGACTAAAATCGGATATCCAAACCCAATATCCTAGATCCTAGAAAATGGCTTAAACTGCTTCCAAACCTTCCTCTCTCTCTCGGATTTTAACATAGAAATCCGAGTTTGCTCAGATAGTTCTATTCGGAATTTAAAAAATATCTGAATTCCTATTCAAAGATCGGATAGTGAAAAAAGTTTGGATTAACTTGGTAGTTCGGATACCCTGCGTGCATTTACTGGGGAAACGCTGTGCTTATCGCCACTGTTGTGCTCATCGCTCCCTCTTCTCTCTCCGCTGCCACCCCACCTGTTTGATATTTATTTGAGGGGGCCCTGCGTACAGCCGGCTCTGCCCAGAATTCCAGAGCTCCGTGCATATTCCACACTTCCTGGTGTACAATTAGACAATGCTAACTTACAAGCAGTGATGAGTAGAGATGGCCCGAACATCATATTTTTCAGTTTGCAAACTCGAACGCAAATTTCCTGCAAAGTTACGGGCAAAATGGCTGAATTGTCATAGACTTCAATGTGCAGGCAAATTTTAAAACCTAGAGGGACTGTTTCTGGCCATAAAAGTGATGGACAACTTCAGGGGCGTAACTAGAAGTCAACGGGCCCCCCTGCAGGAATGTGAGCACCCTCCCCCTGGGGCCCGATCAGGGTTGTTTTGGGAGGGGGGCCGTAGGGGTCACAGCATGAGGGGAGAGCTTTGCACATCGGTGGGGAGAGGGACAGTCTCCCCCCCTCACCTTGGGCTCTCCCCTCTGCGTGCTCCCCTCCTGCGTCTATCATCAGTGACAGCAGCGGCGGCAGACACATACCTCCATCCACCGCCGGGGGTCTCCAATCTGTAAGGGCCTCACATTACTTCCTGTTTTAACAAGAAGTAGTGTGAGGCCCTTACAGATTGGAGACCTCTGTGGTGAATGGAGGTGTTTATAGCTGCCGCCGCTGCTGCAACTAATAGATGCAGGAGGGGAGCGCAGAGAGGAGAGCCCAAGGGGAGGGAGGGGGGGACTGCCCCCTCCGGCTGATGTGCAAAGCTCTCCCCTCATGCTGCGACCCCTCCTGCCCCTCCCCAAAATGGCCCTGAGTGGGCCCCAGGGGAGCTCCTCCCCTCCACGGGTGCAGGGGGAGGGGCTGTTTCCCCTATTGTTACGCCCCTGGACAAGTTGTTTCAAGGGGTCTAACATCTGGAGGGGGGCATGCCGGAGGGGGAACCAATGGCAAAAGTCCCACCAAAAATTGTGAAGTTGATGCAGAGTCATGTTTCAATCTCTAAAGGACAGAAATCAAATTCCAAAATTTATGGAATTAAAGGGAACCTTAACTGAGAGGGATATGTAGGTGTCCTTTTAAACAATACCAGTTGCCTAGCAGCCCTGTTTATCTCTTTGTCTGCAGCAGTGGCTGAATCACACACCTGAAACAAGCATGCAGCTAATCCAGCCTGACTTCAGTCAGAGCACCTGATCTGCATGCTGGCTGAGGGGCTGAGCCTAAAAGTTAAATTGAAAAATCCAAAAATGAAAAATCCATATCCTTCTTAGTTTTGGTTCCCTTTAAGTGCGGCTTTAAAAAGTCTGGTGTGTGTACATGTTGATCAGGTAGTGTAAGGTAGAGGCCTGCGCGGGTCTAATTTTTCAGAAATGCACCCAACCCGCAACCCGCTTTCTTGTGAATTTGATTTCCGCACCTGACTCGCACCCACAACCCCGTTACCAGTACCCAACCTGCCGACCCGCAACCCACTTTTTCCAATTTCTTCTAACATACACATTTAAAGTAACACTGGGGAGCTGTAAAAAATAATAAAAACTATTTTATACACAAACCAAAGCCAAAGAAGTGTTTTTAAAGATTTTTTTTACTCTTATTTAACCATTTATGCCGCGCAGATGTGAAGCTGCTAGAGCCGCAGGCAGGGGCGTAGCAATAGGGGTTGCAGAGGTAGCGACCGCATCGGGGCCCTTGGGCCAGAGGGGCCCTCAAGGGCCCTCCCTCAACTACAGTATTAGCTCTCTATTGGTCCTGTGCTCATAATAATCACTTCTATAGATACTTTGAATAGTGGTAATCCTTAACAAAGTGTTCCCCATCCCCTTCTTGCACCTCTTACACTGTAGTTGCCATTGGCAGATTTTGGTGCACCGTATCAATTGTTATGTTTAGACTACTTGGGGGGCCCCATTGTAAAACTTGCATCGGGGCCCACAGCTCCTTAGCTACGCCACCCGCAGGGTCGCGCTAGTCACGTCCCTGCAGTTTGGGGGGTTTGCAGGCGATTGTGCGGGCAGATGCCTGTGATCGCGCTATTACAGGAAGCAGGGGGAGATTGGCTGCAGGGGACAAAAGTCCCTTGTGCCAAGCTGTACATTACCATCGAGAATAAACACAGTTTTTGTTCAAAAACAGTGTTTATACTTACATAGAGCCGCCGCTGGTTAGGAGTGAGCCACCGCCGTGATTTCCACCGGTTTCCACCACCCGATCATTACATTTATTGTTCCCATTTATTAATCTCCCTGCCGGCACTGTGATCGCAGGGTTCCATTGAAACCTTACGTCACTTCCCTAGTTACAATGTAGCAATATATTGTAACCTATGTAGCGTACAAGTAATACTTGGTTACAGTCTCTGTTTCTTTGGCAGGGCAGTACTATCTTGCATTAACAAAAAACTGATCATCATTGCAATGTTACTGTCTCTTTAAGGCTTTACCAGACAGGCAGAATTTAGTCACACCACTTTCATCAGAATATGCCCTTCAGTAACTTGGGTTAACGGTCTCTATACTCAGACAACCTCCACTGAACGCTGGCCCTTTTTTAAACACCAGTGGTGCTCGGATACCTCTTTTTGATATCTGGGTTGTTCCAGATCCGGATAGCAAAAAATCTGGATAAATACAAATATCTGGATTTAAACCTTTCAGGTATCCGAGTCTATCCAGATATCCGAACCCATTATCCGGATTGAAATCCGGAATCTGGATTGAAATCCGTAAGTGGCCTTTACATTGCTTTCAAAACGTCTTTTATAGTAAATGATGCATGAAGCATCGTTTTTTTTTTTTTTTAAAGAAAAACAGGAAATGATTATGTGGGGAGTAGTGTTGGGCGAACACCTGGATGTTCGGGTTCGCGAACGTTCGCCGAACATGGCCGCGATGTTCGGGTGTTCGCGCCGAACTCCGAACATAATGGAAGTCAATGGGGACCCGAACTTTCGTGCTTTGTAAAGCCTCCTTACATGCTACAAACCCCAAATTTACAGGGTACGTGCACCTTGGGAGTGGGTACAAGAGGAAAAAAAAAATAGCAAAAAGAGCTTATAGTTTTTGAGAAAATCGATTTTAAAGTTTCAAAGGGAAAACTGTCTTTTAAATGCGGGAAATGTCTGTTTTCTTTGCACAGGTAGCATGCATTTTGCCGCCATGCAGTCATAAATGTAATAAAGATAAGAGGTTCCATAAACAGGGACCGGCAACGCTAACCCACCAGCAGCACACGTGATGGAACAGAAGGAGGCGCAAGGCCACGCTTTGAGACACAACAACCCAGGCCTTGCATGAGGACAAGAAGCGTGCGGATAGCATGCTTTTTGCCGCCATGCAGTCATAAATGTAATAAAGATAAGAGGTTCCATAAACAGGGACCGGCAACACTAACCCAGCAGCAGCACACGTGATAGAACAGGAGGAGGCGCAGGAGGAGAAGGCCACGCTTTCAGACACAACAACCCAGGCCTTGCATGAGGACAAGAAGCGTGCGGATAGCATGCTTTTTGCCGCCATGCAGTCATAAATGTAATAAAGATAAGAGGTTCCATAAACAGGGACCGGCAACGCTAACCCAGCAGCAGCACACGTGATGGAACAGGAGGAGGCGCAGGAGGAGAAGGCCACGCTTTCAGACACAACAACCCAGGCCTTGCATGAGGACAAGAAGCGTGCGGATAGCATGCTTTTTGCCGCCATGCAGTCATAAATGTAATAAAGATAAGAGGTTCCATAAACAGGGACCGGCAACGCTAATACAGCAGCAGCACACGTGATGAAACAGGAGGAGGCGCAGGAGGAGAAGGCCACGCTTTCAGACACAACAACCCAGGCCTTGCATGAGGACAAGAAGCGTGCGGATAGCATGCTTTTTGCCGCCATGCAGTCATAAATGTAATAAAGATAAGAGGTTCCATAAATAGGGACCGGCAACGCTAACCCAGCAGCAGCACACGTGATGGAACAGGAGGAGGCGCAGGAGGAGAAGGCCACGCTTTCAGACACAACAACCCAGGCCTTGCATGAGAACAAGAAGCATGTGGATAGCATGCTTTTTGCCGCCATGCAGTCATAAATGTAATAAAGATAAGAGGTTCCATAAACAGGGACCGGCAACGCTAACCCAGCAGCAGCACACGTGATGGAACAGGAGGAGGCGCAGGAGGAGAAGGCCACGCTTTCAAACACAACAACCCAGGCCTTGCGTGAGGACAAGAAGCGTGCAGATAGCATCAGACGAACTTTTGCGGAAGTTCGATTCGCCCCATAATGCTGTATTGACCAAAATTTTTACCCTCCATTTCACTGTCAGCAGACATGTAATTGTCAAACACACTGCTTTCAGTGCTAGAGAACCTGCCCACCCTCCCTTCAAGCTAGGTCCTTTATACCATTTGACTCAGTTGTCTGCCTACACTAATTAGTTATGGGACAGCTGCTACACACTCTGCTAGGGAGATTTTAATTGGCCTCCTCCCACCTCCCACCTCCCACCTCCCTCCTCCCTCCTCCCACCTCCCTCCTCCCACCTCCCTCCTCCCACCTCCCTCCTCCCACCTCCCACCTCCCACCTCCCACCCTTCTACCTATTCCCTCCTCCCTCCTACTGGAGGGAGGAGGGTCTCTTCTGCCAGGGAATTATACTATTTTAAAAACCAGTATACATCATACCATAGCTGGTACATCATACCATAGCTGGGAATACATACATGAGTATACATCATACCATAGCTGGGGATACATACATGAGTATACATCATACCATAGCTGGGAATCGAACCCAGATCTCACTGTGTGGTGGCTGATCTATTTGGCTGCGGTAATAATAATAATCCAAACATTTGTATAGTGCTTTTCTCCTGTCGGACTCAAAGCGCTCAAGAGCTGCAAGCCACAAGGACGCGCGCCGCTCAAGAGGCCACCCTGCAGTGTTAGGGAGTCTTGCCTTGAACTCCTTACTGAATAGTTACTTGACCTAGCCAGGATTCAAACCCTGGTCTCCCATGTCAAAGGCAGAGCCCTTAACCAGTACACTATCCAGCCACTGTAGTGTGACTCACACCAGAAACAAGCATGCAGCTAATCTTGTCAGATCTTACAAAAATGTCAACCACCAGATCTGCTGCATGCTTGTTCAGGGTCTAGGGCTAAAAGTATTGGAGGCAGAGGATCTGCAGGATAGCCAGGTAACTGGTATTGCTTAAAAGGAAATCAATATGGTAGCCTCCATATACCTTTCACTACAGTTCTCCTTTAAAGGGAACCTTAACTGAGAATGATATGGATGTTTCCTGTAAACAATACCAGTTGCCTGGCAGTCCAGCTGATCTTTGTAACTGCAATAGTGGCTGAATCACACCCTGAAACAAGCATGCAGCTAATCCAGTCTGACTTCAGTCAGAGCACCTGATCTGCATGCTTGTTCAGGGGCTGTGGCTAAAAGTATTAGAGACACCGGATCAGCAGGCGATTCAGGAAACTGGTATTATTTTAAAAGGAAAAATCCATATCCTTCTCCGTTTAGGTTCCCTTTAAGGATTTGTAGCATAAAAGCCAACTCACATTGGCTGGGATTTGAACCTGGGTCTCACTGTATGGTGGACAAGCACACTAACCACTATACCAACTGAAGCTGGCCTGAAATTACTGGCCTAAAATTTACTATTTATGCTCAATACAAGAGAAAAAGTAGACAAGACAAATAACACAAAAGAGAAGGCCATGTCTGGCTAAATATCTGTAAGCAGTGGCTGCAGGTGGGAGGAGGGAGGTGGGAGGAGGGAGGAGGGAGGTGGGAGGAGGGAGGTGGGAGGAGGGAGGTGGGAGATGGGAGGTGGGAGGAGGGAGGTGGGAGGTGGGAGGATGGAGGATGGAGGTGGGAGGAGGGAGGAGGGAGGTGGGAGATGGGAGGTGGGAGGAGGGAGGTGGGAGGAGGGAGGTGGGAGGAGGGAGGTGGGAGGAAGGAGGAGGGAGGTGGGAGGAGGGAGGAGGGAGGTGGGAGGAGGAGGGAGGAGGGAGGTGGGTGGAGGGAGGAGGGAGGAGGGAGGAGGGAGGTGGGAGGAGGGAGGTGGGAGGGAGGAGGGAGGTAGGAGGGAGGTGGGAGGTGGGAGGAGGGAGGAGGGAGGTGGGAGGAGGGAGGTGGGAGGAGGGAGGAGGGAGGTGGGAGGAGGGGGGAGGTGGGAGGAGGGAGGTGGGAGGTGGGAGGAGGGAGGTGGCCAATTAAAATTTCCCTAGCAGAGTGTGTAGCAGCTGTCCCATAACTAATTAGTGTAGGTAGGCAAATGGTATAAAGGACCTTGCTTGGAGGAGGGAGGGAGGGAGGGTGGGTCCTCCAGCAGTGATGTGTATTTCACTCAATTAGGTGGGGCTCCAGGTATTAGAGCTTTTGAAACATGTTTTCTATCATTTTTCCAGTTGATAGAATTTTTTAAAACTTTGAAAGTTCGCCTCCCCATTGAAGTCTATTGCGGTTCGCGAACTTTTTCGCGAACCGAACCTTTCGCGGAAGTTCGCGAACAGGGTTCGCGAACCTAAAATCGGAGGTTCGGCCCATCTTTAGTGGTGGCTGAGCGGTGTACTACTGTTCCCAGCAGAGACACAGAGTGGCAGTAAACACAATGCTATATAGTGTGGGTGAGCGGTGTACTACTATTCCCAGCAGCGACACAGAGCACAATGCTATACAGGGTGAGCGGTGTACTACTGTTCCCAGCAGACACACAGAGTGGCAGTAAACACAATGCTATATAGTGTGGGTGAGCGGTGTACTACTATTCCCAGCAGCGACACAGAGCACAATGCTATACAGGGTGAGCGGTGTACTACTGTTCCCAGCAGACACACAGAGTGGCAGTAAACACAATGCTATATAGTGTGGGTGAGCGGTGTACTACTATTCCCAGCAGCGACACAGAGCACAATGCTATACAGGGTGAGCGGTGTACTACTGTTCCCAGCAGACACACAGAGTGGCAGTAAACACAATATTATATAGTGTGGGTGAGCGGTGTACTACTATTCCCAGCAGCGACACAGAGCACAATGCTATACAGGGTGAGCGGTGTACTACTGTTCCCAGCAGACACACAGAGTGGCAGTAAACACAATGCTATACAGTGGTGGCTGAGCGGTGTACTACTGTTCCCAGCAGAGACACAAAGTGGCAGTAAACACAATGCTATATAGTGTGGGTGAGCGGTGTACTACTATTCCCAGCAGCGACACACAGAGCACAATGCTATACAAGGTGAGCGGTGTACTACTGTTCCCAGCAGAGACACAGAGTGGCAGTAAACACAATGCTATATAGTGTGGGTGAGCGGTGTACTACTATTCCCAGCAGCGACACAGAGCACAATGCTATACAGGGTGAGCGGTGTACTACTATTCCCAGCAGACACACAGAGTGGCAGTAAACACAATGCTATATAGTGTGGGTGAGCGGTGTACTACTATTCCCAGCAGCGACACAATGACCGGGGGACCCTGGCTAGCCTGGCTGGAGAGAGAACTACCATGCCTGCCTACCCAAAGCTAAACCCACAGACAAATGGCGGAGAAATGACGTGGATCGGGTATTTATTTACCCGAACCACGTGACCCGTTCGGCCAATCAGAGCGCGTTCGGGTCTGAACTACGTGACCCGTTCGGCCAATCACAGCGCTAGCCGAACGTTCGGGTAACATTCGGCCATGCGCTCTTAGTTCGGCCATATGGCCGAACAGTTTGGCTGAACACCATCAGGTGTTCGGCCGAACTCGAACATCACCCGAACAGGGTGATGTTCTGCAGAACTCGAACAGTGGCGAACACTGTTCGCCCAACACTAGTGGGGAGGTATAATACAAAAAAGAAATGGCTGTAAATTAACATCAGGAGGTTCCAGACAGCGGTCGTGCAGCCCACAATGGCTATCATTCATAAAGCATTTCCGCATGCGAAAATGCTTAAAACAGCTGACTTTACCGAACACTCAGCAAGTTCGGCATTCATAAAGGCTCCTTCCGCATGGAAAAATGACACTACCGAGCAGAGTGATAAATCACCTCCTTGTGCGGTGATTATCGGAACAAATGTAGCAAAATGTTCATTCATAAAGATCACCGCAAGCGGTGTGAGGTTGGGAAGTTCCGCTCCCTCTGATGTGGCGATACCAATGTAAATGAATGGAGACACACAGACCTCCCAGGAAGCTGCAGCAGAGCGGAACACGGAGAAATGTATCAACTCGGCAGCTTCCGTGTCTCCGCAAGCCTACCGCCTGCCTACCGCCAGCTTAGCTCGGGGAATCTCCGCACTGCTTCCGCACATGGATACATCTTTATGTATGCCCACCCAGAAGTCTAAAAATCCGCCAGCGGTGTTTTTCCGTACTGATTCTCTTTACCGACAGCCTGTTCATGAATGATAGCCATTGTGTCCAATGCACAACTGGGACATTACAGTTTTCAGCCCAGACATCTCAAAAAAATTAAACAGGTTTTTTTTCAACAAAATACAGATATTGTAGTGGCGTAATAGCTGGTGGAAGACTGGCAGCAGAAGATTTGTTCTGTGTGGACCTTGGCGGTGGGTAGAGATCTCTGTTGTAGAGTAGAGATGACTTGAACCTCCGATTTTAGGTTCCCTAAACCTCAAATGCGAACTTCCACAAAAGTTTGGGTTCGCGCGAACTTGCGAACCACTAAAAGACTTCAACGAGGAGGCGAACTTTGAAAACTAGAAACATTTATGCTGGCCACAAAAGTGATGGAAAAGATGTTTCAAGGGGTCTAACACCTGGAGGGGGGCATGGCGGAGTGGGAAACACGCCAAAAGTCCCAGGGGAAAATCCGAATTTGAGGCACAGCAGTGTTTTAAGGGCGGAAATCACATTGCCTGCTAAATTGGAGGCCTAAAGTGCTTTAAAGAGTAACTGTCAGGCTGCAGAAGCTAATTTAAACCTCTATTCTCCTGTGTTAAACAGTTTAGAAGGAAGCCAAAAAGGCATTACTGAAGATAAAAATCTCTCTTACCTTTGATGTGTGCTTATCAGCAAAGCTGTTAGACCCAAGCAGGACGCAAGCCGCATACTATACTGCAAAGCATTCTGGGGCCCTCCCCTCGGCTGCTAATGAGACGTTACAGCAGCTTGTAATCAGTCCAGCCCATAGCACTGATAAATCTCCAGGCAGAGTACACTGCAGGAGTCAGCTATTGTTCCTAGCCACATGGCTAATTAATATTCACTGCACAATGTGTTATTCAGTAGGAGCTTTTCTGTGATCAGGAAGCAGGCAGGACATGACGACACATTTGACAGAAAAACATGGAACCTGCCATGAGCTGTCAGGAGCATCAATCTCTGCATATACTATATAAAAATTCTGTGAAGTACAAACATGGACAGTGAAATGCATATGTAATGTAAGTACAGCCAATCCTTAGCTACTGATATATGTGTTTATTTTCTCTGAGACCTTATACCTAACAGCTCCTCTTTAAAACATCTTGCATGTGTATACATCAATCAGGTAGTGTAATTAGTGTACTGCTTCACACTGACAGACCAAAATCACTGAGTAATGCACCGCAAACAGCTGTTCGTGTAGTGACGGTGTTAAGCTTGGGGGTGTAATCTCCACAGTCAGCATACAACACATAAGCGGACGTGAAGGAGGTACACACACCAGCACAAGGGATCAGGATATCCCCAGTTTAGTGGAGGAGAGGACTGACTCCAATAGGAGATTGTGGTGCACAGAGCCGGTGCAGATCTGAACAGCCACAAACACTTTCGCAATAACGTCTCAGCGCAAAGTAGCGCTGAGCGCATAAACCAGGACTGAGGAGATCAGGACAGGTAGACAGAATGAACGCTTGCTAGCTAGCGATTACTTAGCGACAGCAAGCGTCCAAAACCAGACAGACTGGAATGATGCAGCCAATGCGTTGCGGCGATGGCGTGCCTCACAAAGACAGGACAGGAGAGACAGGAAATAGCAGGATCGAGATAGATAAACGTAACACAGATAAATATACAATAAGTATGTTTTCCTAGCGTATTACAATTACAGCTATCAATGAAACTATTTGTAACGTCTGACTAACATATGTATATATCGGCAATGAACCGATATATGACATAAGCAGGAACGCTGACTAAGACTGAAGTAATACAGGGAACAGGACTCAGAAGGATTCGCTATCTCTTCGCAGAGATGAACGCAATCCACAAACAGGACCAGGAACAGGATTCAGAAGGATTCGTTATCTCTTCGCAGAGATGAACGCAATCCACAAACAGGACCAGGAACAGGATTCAGAAGGATTCGTTATCTCTTCGCAGAGATGAACGCAATCCACAAACAGGACCAGGAACAGGATAACTAGCTCAGCACGGGTGTTCACGATACGCGCAAACCACCAAAACGTGCTGGAAAACTGACTAACTGAACACAGGAAATAAACAGTTCGTGTACGTATATATCAGCGACACTGATATATTAACGTAACACGAATACAAGGAAAATAACAAAATGCGCAAGTATGCGTATATATTGGCGATGAACCAATATATGACACAAGACAAGCAAGTAGCAACTTCTAGAACAAGAGCAGAACTAGGAGGACTCGCTGACCCCTTCGCAGGAGTCAGCGCAGTCCACACGGACCAGGAACGAGGTGGGGCACGAGCAGAGTAACAGATAGAGTCTGAAACTATGATAGCCCATGAGGCATTGCAGGAAGCAGTTCTTTATACTGAGGTCATCCAATGGGAGCAGACCTGCAGATTCCCACACAAGTGAATGGTAATTAATCACAGGCTGATAGCAGGAAAAGGCAGACAATGATATGCAGCCTGCAGGAAAGGGACCGCCCCTCCACTGCAGCAGACAATGTTTGTTTACACAAAAGCATATTAAACTGTCATAAACTTCAGAGCGACTGCAGATGGAATCAGCAACTAGTTTAAGTGCAAACCAAACTATGCAAGCAAATGCATGTAATGACATTAGAACTGCTTGGTTTGCAATACCAGTGCAGTCAGCAGAAAACGCTGCAGAAGCGATCATAACAGTACCCCCTCCCTTAAACGCGGCCTCTGGACGCCTATGAAAACTGACATATTTCTCCTGAACCACCCAAACCAAAAAATCAGAAGTGGGAAATCCAGCAAACTGATCTGACTGAAAATTCATGAAGGTCGGATCCGTCCGACAAAACCAAATTCCCGAATCAGTCTCACCAAAACTAGACCAATTGGAACCAGAACCTACCGAACCATGCCCGTCAGCACTACAAGCCTCAGTGTGACACCCATCAGAACCACGACTTCCAGAAAACAACCCCAAGAAACTCTCTGCGCGATACCCACCGCCTTCCAAGGACTGTCCAAAAACGCCAAAGCCTTTGCAATGCCCACCGGAACTGTCCCTACCAACACAAAACCCACCGTTGAACCAGTCCAAGGTACCAGGACAAGTTTCCTCAGAGATCTCCCAGAACACTTGGAAGCTCCAAAGAGATCCCCACAGGTCAGAACGCCCCTTAGGCTCACATGGAGAACTATCAAGAACCCC
The DNA here is from genome assembly GCF_040937935.1 of Hyperolius riggenbachi. NCBI lineage: Eukaryota > Metazoa > Chordata > Amphibia > Anura > Hyperoliidae > Hyperolius > Hyperolius riggenbachi. The sequence goes on from NC_090648.1 coordinate 23,191,475, forward strand.
TATGGAACCCAGGGCAACTCCAGAGTCAGGGTCACAAGGACAAACATCAAGATCAGGGCTTTTAGGGACCAGAACCATCTCCGGGCATGCAGGCCAACCGGCAACATCAGAACATGTCTCCACTAGGGAAGCACGTGAGCACGCTAACACAGACACATCTGGGCAGTCTGGCATACGAAGCACATCTGGGCACACCGGCACAAGAGAAACCTCTGGGCATGTCAAGGAACTGCGAACCTCAAAGTCAGTCAAGACAGGACCGAAACCAGAACTGGGCAAAAAAAATTCATCATGACTAGACTTCATAGTTACTGGATTCTCACTAAAAACTGCAGGATCAGACTTAGATGTCGCTGATTCCAGCAGGGTTATTAACAAATCATGTTCAGGGGCATTTACAAGACAGGGCAAATCTTCTGATGTATGCACTGAACTAGACAGGGTTCCCATAGCTTCTTCTGGACTAGACAGAGACTCATCAAATACACTGGACTGGAGCTCATGAAGGGCTGCAAAACAAGTCAATATTGCAGCAATCCCCACTGAACTAGGCAAAACTGAGTAACTCACTGGACAGGAAGGGGGCTCTGGAACTTCTGCCACACCGGCCAGAGAACCAGAATTTTCCAGGATACAGGGCTGGGTTTCAGAAACACTCATTAACCCGGACTGAAATTCTGAGATTTCTATTTTTTTTTCCAGCGAGTCAGAATTATCCATGTTACAGGGCAAGACTTTTGAAACATTCAGAGGACAGGGCTGGAGTTCCTCGGCTGTTACAACACTGGAGAGGGACTCAACAACATTGGTTAAATCAGACTGTGTACAGGGCAAGGTATCTAACACACTTGCTGACGAGGACAATATTTCAATGGCTTCTGCTTCGCTGGGCAGAAATTCATCAAGTTTATTAGAGCAGACTGTAATTCCAAAACAGCTGCTAGACAAGTGAATATTACTGCAACACCAACTGAGGTAAGCAGTGCTTCAGCCTCCTCTGCTAAAGGGTTTAAAGTATCCAAAGTACTGGGTGAAGCATAAGATTCTGCGACCACAGCTTCACTGGACAGGATCACTGAACAGTCCATATTGCAGGGCAAAACCATGGAAGCACCTGCTGGACAGCATAATGATTCTGTGACCTGAGTTTCATTGGAGAGATCTACTGCACAATTCATGGTACAGGGCAAATTTATTGGAAAATGTTCTGAACATGGTAATAATTCTGCGATTTCAGGTTCACATAGCAGATGCTCTGAGCTATTCACGAAACTAGAGCGAGGTGTAGAAACAGGAAGATCAAGACACAATGTTTGCGCATCTGAATCACCATTCATTTGTAAAATTGGAAAATTCAGATGCTGGGGTTCTGAGTTTACTAGACAGGATTGCTGGGACTCGGAAACTGATGTAGTGCATCTATTGGCATCTGCTGGATCAGACAGGAGTTGAACTTTATTAACACAGGTAATTTCTGCAGAAGTGTTTGCAGAGACAGGCAAGATTTTTCTGGTGTCTGTTTCACTAAACAAAGAGTCATGAGTACTGGCTAGGCTGGACTCGAAAGTCAGCAGGACCTCTGGGTCCTCTGCTGAGAAATTTGTGCAGGGCAAGATTAAGGAAGTATTAGTAATTTCTGTCTTACTGGGAAGTAACACTGAGTTATCCATGGTACAGGGTGGAATTACAGGAACTTCAATTTCACACAAAAGGAGCTCAGAATCACTCGCTGAATCAGCCAAAGGTGCTGAAGCAGGCGAGTCCTCAGGAACTGAGGAAGTGGAACAATCTCCACTTGACAGTGTGTCTTCCCTGGTATCAACTGATTGAATTGCATAAAAATCGTCCAGAATCATTCTCCACACATCGATCAATGGAGCCACAAAGTCATACCCACACACACCAGTTTTTATTAGGTTATAAGCAGACTTAATGCATGCATTCAATACTAATTCACTTTTTGCACTGTAAAACTGACAAAATGAACTTGCATCTTTCTTCCATTCATAGACCAGAGCTTCCATCTCTCCTTTCTCAAATGGAGGATCCCATGCATATTTAACAGCTGAGCATTCCGGCTGATCATAGTTTGCAAATGTGTTAGTGGCAGAAACATACATTGGGTTATTTAGCAGGTGATTGGCCGATTTCTTATTCCTAAGGATCTCCAATACCTGTAGCAAGTATTGAACTGTAGTGTATGCAAATTTCCCTTGCTGCACGAATAAATTGATCTGTTCAATACTCTGTAATATATCTTCATAATCATATTCAGATAATTCATTTAAACAAGAACCTTTATTTTCCCTGGCTAGCAATGAAAGTTCATTAGTAGTTTCATAGGTCCATTTGACTCCCCTGAATGGTGACTGAATTTCATTATCTGCTAATGGTGGAGTCTCGTTACAGATCTGATGCGCAGTCGCCAAGGGCAACGACTCCGCTGATTGTAACGCTTTTCTTTTGGAGCGTTTACGTTTGGCTTTAGACCCTGCTGCCTTAGCAGAAGAAAAGTTATCAGAACAATTATCTGCTTGCTGATTATTTTTGTAGGCAGTAGAAGGAGCAGCTGATTGACAAGCTGCCAGGAGCTTATCAAAAGGGCTAGGCAAATCGGTTTTGCGCAGCCAGTTATGGATCACAAACGCTAGAAATTCCAGTGGTCTTTCTTTTAAATTGGTATGATCCAAGACATCGTAGGCCCACTGAAACAATCTTCCCTTAAATAAAACATAAACTAGCTGGGGGGCCCACGTTGAAACAGGAGTAGCCTGGAGCTCAGGATTGGCCAGGAACCTGGCACATTCAGAAAAAAACTCATTTTCTGTTTCAGAATTGAGCTTCTCAAATTTCTTAAAGGAACAGGAACCAAAACAAACAGTGTCATTTTTGCTGGGAACCCCCCCCCACAATGGGGATTGGTAAAGGGGCTATCATAATGTTAAGCTTGGGGGTGTAATCTCCACAGTCAGCATACAACACATAAGCGGACGTGAAGGAGGTACACACACCAGCACAAGGGATCAGGATATCCCCAGTTTAGTGGAGGAGAGGACTGACTCCAATAGGAGATTGTGGTGCACAGAGCCGGTGCAGATCTGAACAGCCACAAACACTTTCGCAATAACGTCTCAGCGCAAAGTAGCGCTGAGCGCATAAACCAGGACTGAGGAGATCAGGACAGGTAGACAGAATGAACGCTTGCTAGCTAGCGATTACTTAGCGACAGCAAGCGTCCAAAACCAGACAGACTGGAATGAGGCAGCCAATGCGTTGCGGCGATGGCGTGCCTCACAAAGACAGGACAGGAGAGACAGGAAATAGCAGGATCGAGATAGATAAACGTAACACAGATAAATATACAATAAGTATGTTTTCCTAGCGTATTACAATGACAGCTATCAATGAAACTATTTGTAACGTCTGACTAACATATGTATATATCGGCAATGAACCGATATATGACATAAGCAGGAACGCTGACTAAGACTGAAGTAATACAGGGAACAGGACTCAGAAGGATTCGCTATCTCTTCGCAGAGATGAACGCAATCCACAAACAGGACCAGGAACAGGATTCAGAAGGATTCGTTATCTCTTCGCAGAGATGAACGCAATCCACAAACAGGACCAGGAACAGGATTCAGAAGGATTCGTTATCTCTTCGCAGAGATGAACGCAATCCACAAACAGGACCAGGAACAGGATAACTAGCTCAGCACGGGTGTTCACGATACGCGCAAACCACCAAAACGTGCTGGAAAACTGACTAACTGAACACAGGAAATAAACAGTTCGTGTACGTATATATCAGCGACACTGATATATTAACGTAACACGAATACAAGGAAAATAACAAAATGCGCAAGTATGCGTATATATTGGCGATGAACCAATATATGACACAAGACAAGCAAGTAGCAACTTCTAGAACAAGAGCAGAACTAGGAGGACTCGCTGACCCCTTCGCAGGAGTCAGCGCAGTCCACACGGACCAGGAACGAGGTGGGGCACGAGCAGAGTAACAGATAGAGTCTGAAACTATGATAGCCCATGAGGCATTGCAGGAAGCAGTTCTTTATACTGAGGTCATCCAATGGGAGCAGACCTGCAGATTCCCACACAAGTGAATGGTAATTAATCACAGGCTGATAGCAGGAAAAGGCAGACAATGATATGCAGCCTGCAGGAAAGGGACCGCCCCTCCACTGCAGCAGACAATGTTTGTTTACACAAAAGCATATTAAACTGTCATAAACTTCAGAGCGACTGCAGATGGAATCAGCAACTAGTTTAAGTGCAAACCAAACTATGCAAGCAAATGCATGTAATGACATTAGAACTGCTTGGTTTGCAATACCAGTGCAGTCAGCAGAAAACGCTGCAGAAGCGATCATAACAGACGGCTGTGCTGGACTGGTGCGCACCATGGCGAGATTGCTCTTCCTCAGTGATGTCAGTAATGTCTGACTGCCTTATCAACTTTTGATGGTTCTTTCTCTACAATTGTTAAAGAGAAACTCCGACCAAGAATTGAACTTTATTCCAATCAGTAGCTGATACCCCCTTTTACATGAGAAATCTATTCCTTTTCACAAACAGACCATCAGGGGGTGCTGTATGACTGATATTGTGGTGAAACCCCTCCCACAAGAAACTCTGAGGACCATGGTACTCTTGGCAGTTTCCTGTCTGTGAACCTTGTTGCATTGTGGGAAATAGTTGTTTACAGCTGTTTCCAACTGCCAAAAAAGCATGCAGCAGCTACATCACCTGCCAACAGTAAACATTTCACCATGTAATAAATGTCAGAATGTAAATCAGGGATTTAAAATATTTTACAATGAGCAATGTATACATAATTATTGTAAAAATGAAGCACTTTTTTATTACATTATTTTCACTGGAGTTCCTCTGTAAAGCTTACATCTATTTTTTTAAATTACTTTTTTCCTGTCTGGGCAGTTCCTATAACGAGAATCTTATATAGGGCAAGTCTGATATTCATTCAACTGTGTGAAACTTTTGATGGTACTTTCTCAGTACCATGGTGACCACGGGTAATGGCCTGGGAATCAGGGTTTAATTTCGGCCCGGAGTGGGAGCCTGAGAAACGGCTACCACCACATATCCAAGGAAGGACCCAATTGTGCTGTATAAGTAATGTACCTGCCCTGACCGTGCTTTTCAGACCAGGCATCTGTGGTCAGATGGACCCTTGACCCAATGCCAGAGAATGACACCACTTGCCTTTCAACATCACTGGACAGTTTGGGCATCGCCTTTTTAGAAAAATAAGGCGATACCCCAATCGCCACAAAATTTTGGAAGGCCTCAGAGTCCACCAGCTTGTATGGTAACATCTGGCGAGGTAACAGTTCTGCCTAGCCAGCTGTCAGACGCCGGGCAAGGGGGTGACTGGCAATCATTGGCTTCTTCTGCTCAAAGATTTCCTTCACGGACACCTGGCTGCTGCTGTGGTCAAAGGAGCAGGAATGGCTGCCACCACACATCCAAGCAGGGCAGCAGGCATGCTGTGGGCAAAGGAGCAGGAATGGCTACCACCACCACACATTCAAGGAAGGCAGCAAGCACGGCACGCAAGTCCCAACTCAGGGAGGTAGTGACGAAAAATAACAATACAGGAGGACTCTTTCGAGGCCCTGCTGGATATGAGACGAATAAACTTTGAATCCTTTAACGACAATCTGTTATTGAGGGCAAGTCTGCCATCCATTCAAGTAAAAGGTATGCACTGACTGCCAGGTATAATATAATGTGCAGTCACAGATGCAGTGAAAGGTATGCAGTGACGGCAAACGGCTGTTTGTGTAGTGATGGCCGTGCTGGACTGGTGCACACGATGGCGAGAGTGCAGGTGATGGTGGCTTTTCAGCCCGTATGGTTGGGCTGAGGTAGCTCAATGATAGAACAACAGTGACTGGCCAGCTGATCAAATTTGGTCTGACCACAATGAAGCAATGACCTTATTATCTTGGGTGTGCCCCCCTGAGACACTCATATAGCCGGCGGTCATTGCTTTATTGTGATACGCAAGCCCCTTTACCGTGGCAAGGTAACGATCATGAAGGGTAATTGACACATGTTCATGCCTTTTGTTTTGTTGTTGCAGCTGCAGTGCAGCCAGTAAAAATTAGGCAGGCATGTACCCACACCAGAAAAATTTTTTTTATTGGTTTTGTTAGCGGCTGCTGCTAGCAGCTGCCTTAAAAATTCAGGAATCCGCCTGGAATCCTGGACCCTGTTAATGGTGATGGAGAAGGCAGTCAAGCGGCCTGCAGGCAGAGATGCTGTGTGGGGACCAACTAAGTCTTGGGGCAGGCAGTCACACGGCGTGCAGGTAGAGATGCTGTCTGTGGGGACTGACTTAGTCTTTGGACAGGCCTGACCGTGCTTTGCAGACCAGGCATCCGTGGTCAGATGGACTGTTGACCCAACGCTGTGTGCCAGAGATGACACCGCTTGCATTTCAACATCACGGTACAGTTTGGGTATTGCCTTTTTTGAGAAATAATTGCATGATTGTATCTTACACTGCGGTGTGTGGCTTTGCTTTTGTGTGCTGCTTTTCCTCAGGTGGTCATCCCATTGCAGTCTGTGCTTTGTAATCATGTGCCTTCGTAAGGTAGTTGTCCCTACGTGGGTCTTATTCTTTCCACGGTTTAATTTTCGGTGGCAGAGAGTACAGTATTGCTCTTATCTGAGGCAGACATACAAAAAAATGTCCACACAGCTGAGCCCTGGGGTGATGGCACTTTGGTGATGGCTGCCAACCGAGTGTTAAATGGGGTGCCAGAATCAGAGCAGGAGGAGGGAGATATGTCACAGTTCCATGCGGAAGCTGAGGAAGATGAGGTGTTCTGTGTTAAATAGTCAACTACGTCCTGACAATATTGGGGGTTGATGGCATGTGCCTTCTTCTGAACACTGTACTTTGGTCGATGAAATCACAACAGCGCAACCTCAAACAGACCTTCCGGGTGGCCTGCCTCTGGCTCTGCCTCTTGTTTTGTCCATATTGGGGGGGATAAAGTGAAAAGTATGCACTGACATGACTAATACGATGTGTGTTTACACAGGTGCAGTGAAAAGGTGACTTCTGTTACAACAATGTGTGGTGAAAAGGGTGCAGTACTGCTGGTACAACAATGTGCAGTTACACAGGTGCAGTGAACAGCTATGCAGCGACTGGTATATAATATAACACTGCTTGCTGTCACGCAGGTGCACTGAACAGGTATGCAGTGGCTGGTATCAATACAATGTGCAGCCGTCACACACACAGGTACCGTGAACAGGTGCAGTGACTGGTATATAACACTGCGAGCTTCGGTCACGCAGGTGCAGTGGACATGAACAGGTATGCAGTGATTGGTATTACAAATGTGCAGCTGTCCCACACAGGTGCAGTGAAAAGGTAGTCACTGAATGTGCTGGGCCTTGCACAGTATAGCAATTAGCAACTAGCAAGGGCCAGCTGCCTGCGACTGACAAGGCTGTATATGCAACACAAGTGTCAGTGGGACACACACACACAAAAAAAAAAATTGATCACAAAAACAACATTAGCTCTCAAAAGAGCTGTTGAGCTGTGCTTTTTAGCAATAAGTATCAGCAAGGAGCCAGCTAACAAGCCTAACAAGAGCCTAACGAAGCTTTCCCTATGTCTCTGCAGCAAGCTCTCCCTTCTCTAATTACTGCAGCCACGCGAGTAAGGGAAATCGCCAATGCTGCCCGCCTTTTATGCCTTTAAGGGGGGTCCAGGAAGGAGTGTAGCCTGATTGACTACCATGTGTCTGCTGACTGTTTTGTAGAGGGTCACAGTTGAGCTTAATGATGTAATATAGGGGGCGGGTTGAACTCGCATATAGTTTGCGGTTCACATCAAACGCGAACCAACGATGTTCGTGCAAATCGGTTCATGGTTGAACCGTTCGGGCCATCTCTATTGTAGAGATGGTGGTGGCCTGCTCATCCACCATCAGCTCCATCACGGGCTCGGCATCTTTCTCCTCCAATGTGCGCTGATGACCCTGCTGGAAAATGGCCGCTATACACTGCTGCACCTCTGCAATGTGACTCCCCCTAACAGCTGGGTGCCCCAGTGCGTCCACGGCCAGTGGCTAGCGGAGGAATGGACACTGACCAGCAGACCTGACGACGGTGGCGGCAATGCTGCTCCCTCTCCTCTTGCCCTTGCTTTTCATGTTGCCCCTCCCTGGCTGCCAGTGCCAGCAGACATAGTACAACTTATATGTGTCCAAATGAAGTGGGGTACTTGTACTTTATTCAAATCAGTAGTACTAGTAGATAGTAGCAGTAGTAGAACTTCAACTAACAGAGTGACAGCAGAGTAGCACACACTGACACACTAACTGTCTGTCTATCTGTCACACTGTAACAGCACTGCAATTAAAGTAAGCTAACTCAATACAAATTAACTATATATAACTGGTAGTAGTAGACTAGTTGTAGTAGTACTAGTAGAACTTCAACTGACGGAGTGACAGGAGCACACACTAACTGTCTATCTGTCACTCACTGACTGACTCTAACAGCAACACTGCAGTAACTATCTGTAGTAAATGAAGCTAACTCAGTAGTAGTACTCTCTCTAACAACTAACTACACACAATATAAGACTAGTAGTAGTACAGTAATCTAATCCCTAATAACCTACAAGCTATACTATAGCTAAGGCTGGCAGCAGGCCTAGCCTGAGCACACAGCAGGCCCTAACCTAGCCTAGCAGCTGCAGCACTGAGTCTGACAAGCTAGCTAACTAAAAAACAATAAAATACTGGTGTAGTACAGGTGTTTAGGAGCAAAAACGCTAGGTTTGGGGGGGCGTGGCTAGCCGTGTTACATGGCAGACGCATAATCCCACAGCTTCTCTGATTCCCCGGACAAAGCTACTACCACAGCAGTGATGGACCTTGTAACCAACCCCCGATCCCTCTGGGAAGAAGTCAAGCCATGGAGACGGAGGCCAATAAAAAGAGGAAGAAGACCGGCCCCAAGCTCCAGAAACTGCCGGACATGTTTGCCTCTATGAAAGCAAAGGCCTGCAATAACAAATATGGCGCCGGCACGACAAACGGCGGAAGACAGTTTCTCAGGCACAGGAGACCACACAGACTCACCTGCTAATTCAGGCAGCTCCAAACCAGGTACTGTTTCTCCCTCAATCCGCAGCCCTGTTAAATCTAAACTTAGAATCTCTGGCCCAGACGATCACACAGACAGTGAAGCTTCTGCTCCCTCCCCCTCCTTGCCCGGCATAGAAGCTTTCCCTGCAGCTGAACAAAACATTACTCAATCCTACATGAAAGAGTTAATGCTTTCCTCCCAAGCCTCCTTATCAAAGATCTGCTCACAATCACTAATAATTTACAACAGGCTGTTAGTGCTTTAGGTGACAAAGTCTCCACTAATGAGGAACAACTATCTAAACTCACCCTAGACTATAATAAAGCAGTGGATGTGATTGAGGCACAACAATCAGACACAGATTGGCTCAAGACCAAATCTGCCGATTTGGAAGATCGAAATCGAAGATCAAACCTAAAATTTAGAGGGATTGCTGAAAATGTCTCCCAAAACGCCTTTAAAGATTTCATCACCCAGCTGGTTAAAGAAACACTTGGAATTGATTATTGAAAGGGCACACAGACTGCCAAAACCATCTCATTTGCCAGATACAACTCCCCGTGACGTGATCGTTACATTCCTGTGTTTTCCTACTAAAGAAAATCTGATGCTGTATCTGAAAAAACACGGAAGCCTTCCTGTTCCTGAGCCTTATAAAAATATTCAGCTCTTCTCAGATCTCTCGCAAGCAACACTGCTGAAGTGAAAATCGCTGTCGCCTCTAACTGACTGTCTCAGAGACAACAACATAATATATAGATAGGGTTTCCCCACGAAATAAATAATCACCAGAGCAGGAAAGATTTCTATAGTGTCCTTCTTAGAAGATGGCATACGTCTCCTGAAAACCTGGGGCATACACCCACAGGCTTATATTCAAAATAAATGGCAACCTGCGACCAATACCAAAATGACCATCACTTGGCAACCTGCTACCTGATCGGGGAAATACGACGAGATCGGCTAATCTACCTTAACATGATCTGGTTCATTAACCCCAGACCATGTTCTCCTACCCCCGGCACAAGGCCTGATGGTCTCTACTTGATGGTTTTGTTCCATGTCGTCGAGTTGGATTATAACCGTTTACTTTCATTCAATCTCAGTTACTACCCAGATAAGGCTCGTCCCCCTTACCCCTCATCCCCCAACTAGCATGCTCTCAGATCTTAACTACTTTTGCCTCCTGGACGTACTAGTTATGTCCAGGAGGCCATGTGCGCTCCCGCTCCCTGATCGCACACCTGCACGTGCTCTCCCGGCCGTGGAACGTTAGCCCAGGAATCAATTAATCGGGCTATGGTGCCCGATCACTGATTCCTCTCCCCCGCAGAAAAAGTGACACCTTCTCTCGGAAGCTTCGCTTTTTCTGCCTCCTACGTCCCCCTACTTCCCCAAGCGTGCATGTTACGCTTAGAGTGATGTCATGTAAATAAACCTGTCTTGTGGCCCAAAAGTAAAACTACATCTACATAAAAATATCTATGTAAAGATGAAATATTTCTATTTTTTTTTATTATAAGCTTGTAAATAGTGATGGATGCAAAACGGAAAAAAATGCACTTATATTTCCAAATAAAATATTGTTGCCATACATTGTGATACGGACATAATTTAAACGGTGTAATAACCAGGACACATGGGCAAATACAATGCGTGAGTTTTAATTATGCAGGCATGTATTATTTTAAAACTAAAATGGCTGAAAACTGAGAAATAATTATTTTTTTCCCGTTTTTTTTATTCTTACTGTTAAAATGCATTTACAGTAAGATAGCTCTTAGCAAAATGTACCACCCAAAGAAAGCCTAATTGGTGGCGGAAAAAAAACAAGATATAGATCAGCTTATTGTGATAAGTAGTGATAAAGTTATTGGCTAATGAGTGGGAGGTGAACATAGCTCGGATGCATAAGGTAAAAACGACTGAGGGCTGAAGTGGTAAATACAATTTGGCTCTTTAGTCTGCACATGCATCTCTTCCAGCATCCCCTGGCGTTAAAAATTGTTTCTATTAATGCTAAAGGGCTTAACTCCCCCTTCAAAAGGAAAATGTTATGGAAGGAAGCTCTGTCACAGAAAGCAGACATTTTATTCACTCAAGAGACTCACTTCAAGAAAGATCACTTACCTAAATGCTCCCGCCCTGCCTTTCCCACAATTCTGTATAGCTCCTTTTAAAAAAAAAAAGAAAGAAAGAGAGGAGTCCTGATTGCCTTCCACTCACTTGCCAACACGGTAACCATACACAGAACGATTGAAGATGAGCAGAGCTGATTCCTAATAGTGATATGCACTGCACAGTAAATAATACTAAATTAACGCCAGTTAATCAATATGCGCCAAACTCCAATCAGAAAACATTTATTGTCTGTCTACTAAAAAAGATCAAGGCACTACAAACACCTAATGTAATAATCGGCGAGGACTTTAATTACTGTTTGAATCCTAAACTGGACTCCACCAACAAGAAGACTGCTACGACCTCTAAATTACAACAAATTCTCTACAAAGAGGACTTGTATGATAGATGGAGAGCGCCACATAGTGATGAGAGGGACTATACCTTTTTTCTCACTGGTCCACAATTCCTACTCCAGGATTGACTGGTTCTTAACAGATAGGAAATTGCTTCAATCCATCACCAAATCGGACATAGGCTCTATTACATGGAGCGATCATGCCCCCATCTCCATCACCATAAATAGCTCCACACATCCTAACCCCTTTCAAATGTGGAGACTAAATAATTCCTTGCTTAATAAGAATGCCAATGTTTCTTTTCTAGCCGATAACCTGAAAGCTTTCTTTGAAACCAATGAGGAAGGGTCAGTTGGAGAGACCACTGTGTGGGCGACACATAAGGCTGTCATGAGGGGTTTATTAATTCAATTAGGTGCCAGGGAAAAAAAAAAAGAGAAAACAGACAAAATCAACGTGATCCTATCAAAGATCAAATCCCTAGAAACCATCCACAAATCTAACCAATCCCAACATACATTAGCAGAACTCTTCCATCTTAGACAAGAATTGAGACTTATACTAGTAGCGGAATATGAATTCCAACTCATACGTCTCAAACGATCTTACTACCAGCAAAACAATACAGCCAGCCCACTACTTGCTGAACTAATAAAACACAGACAGGCGAAAACAAAAATCCAAAATTTAGTACATCCCTTTACTAAAGTTAGACTAACCAACCCGCGAGATATCGTGAATGCTTTTAGGGACTACTACAGTTTCTTATATAATTTGAAACTAGATAAAGACACCCCCCAACCAACAGCAACAGGTATAAAATAATATCTGCATCATATTCAATTACCTTACCTAAATCAGGGACAACTCTCAATTTTGAACAAACCCATTGAAACCTCTGAGGTAATCTCGGCTATATCCAAATCTAAACCAAACGAAGCAACTGGCCCAGATGGGTTCTCTAACGAATATTTCAAATGCTTCAATAATATAGTGGCACCAAAATGGCCTCACTTTATAATAAATTCATACAAGACGGAGAAATTCCACCAGAATTTTTACGAGCCACAATCACAGTCCTCCCTAAAAGACACAACAGCTCCCTCCAACTATAGACCCATCTCTCTCCTGAACTGTGACTTGAAATTGTACGCAAAACTACTAGCTAATAGATTATTTGGTTTATTGCCATCATTAGTCTCAGTCGTCCAAGTTGGCTTCACAAAAGGAAGACAGGCGGCTGACTTGACTCAGAAAGTAATTAATTTGCTCCACCATGCTAACTCTGCTCGGGGGCCTTCTCTGCTCCTAGCTTTGGATGCAGAGAAGGCCTTTGACAGAGTCCATTGGGGTTTTCTTAATGAAGTTCTGCTAAAATTTGGTATTCAAGGTGCTTTTCACAAAGCTATAATGGCACTGTACTAAAATCCTTCTGCTGTGGTAAATGTATCAGGGTTCATTTCTGATAAATTTGAGATCTCAAATGGAACCAGGCAGGGATGCCCTCTCTCACCACTAATTTTTGTACTGAAAATGGAAACATTGGCTGGTTCAATACGATCTGACCCCAATATAAAAGGCATAATGGTCCAAGGAAAACTATTCCCCATCAATTAATTTGCAAAATATGTCCTATTGACCTTATCTGACCCACTTAACTCATTACATCATGTTCACCAAGCACTAACTACCTTCTCCAAAGTATGATATTACAAAGCAAATGAGAATAAGTCCCTTCTGATGGGAATTAATACCCCCCCCCCCCCCCCACATCTAAAGAAATTGATCTCAGCCAAGTTTCCATTTCTGTGGGTGAAAGAATCTATACCTTATCTAGGAATATGAATCCCTCCTCACCATAAGGATCTGTACAAAACTAACTTTCTCCCACTAATCACTAAAATACAAATAGACCTTTTCAGCCTGGGAAAATTTGGGTTCTCTCTCTTGGGGTAAATCACAGCATACAAAATGATGGTCCTGCCCAAAATTTTATACCTATTTCGCACAGTCACAATAGATCTCCCTCAGCACTTCTTTCAGCAAATTAATAAAAATATCTCTGCCTTCCTGTGGAATAGCAAAAGACATAGGCTATCATCTGCCAACTTACATAGCCCTTTAAACAAGGAGGCTATGGTCTCCCCACCCTTACCCTATATCATCAGTCAAGTATTCTAAATATGACGAGGCATTGGTGGTCAGAAAACTCAGACAAAACATAGGTCCAATTAGAGACCTTAAACCTACCCTATGCAAGTACCAAGAACTACCTATTATCTCATTTACTAGGTACACCTCCTAAGTCTCCACAACACCCAACCATTATGGCCACATCAAAAGCGTGGAACAAATTTATCTCATCTATACAACCAGGGTCTGCCACTATTCTCTCCCAAATACCACTAGCAACATTCTCCCTCTTAGTACCTGATTTAAATTATATTAAATGGTCTGCCTCAGGTATAAAATACTTCAATGATTTATTAACCCCCTTGGCGGTATGAAAAATAACGCCAGGGGGAAGCGCAGCAGTTTTTTTTTTAAATTTTTTATTTTTTATCATGTAGCGAGCCGAGGGCTCGCTACATGATAGCCGCTGCTCAGCGGCATCCCCCCGCCCGCCCGCTTTGATCGCCTTCGGCGATCACCGATCAGGAAATCCCGTTCAAAGAACGGGATTTTCTGGAGGGCTTCCCCCGTCGCCATGGCGACGGGGCGGGATGACGTCACCGACGTCAGCGACGTCGGGACGTCATTGGGAGACCCGATCCACCCCTCGGCGCTGCCTGGCACTGATTGGCCAGGCAGCGCTCGAGGTCTGGGGGGGGGCGCGCGCCGCACCGGATAGCGGCAATCGGGCGCGCGGCGGCGGCGATCGGGGTGCTGGCGCAGCTAGCAAAGTGCTAGCTGCGTCCAGCAAAAAAAAAATTAAGTAAATCGGCCCAGCAGGGCCTGAGCGGCACCCTCGGCGGCTTACCCCGTGTCACACACGGGGTTACCGCTAAGGAGGTTAACCACTTAACATCTCAGTCGTTTTCAGCTTATGCATCCGAGCAATGTTCACCTCCCATTCATTAGCCTATAACTTTATCACTACTTATCATAATGAACTGATCTATATCTTGTTTTTTCCGCCACCAATTAGGCTTTCTTTGGGGGGTACATTTTGCTAAGAGCCACTTTACTGTAAATGCATTTTAACAGGAAGAATAAGAAAAAAAATGAAAAAATTCATTATTTGTCAGTTTTCGGCCATTATAGTTTTAAAATAATACATGCCTCCATAATTAAAACCCACGTATTGTTATTGCCCATTTGTCACGGTTATTTCACCATTTAAATTATGTATCGCGACAATATTTTATTTGGAAATAAAAGAGCATTTTTTCCGTTTTGCATACATCACTATTTACAAGCTTATAAAAAAAAAATAGAGAGAAATATTTCATCTTTACATAGATATTTAAAAAGTTTAGACCCAGTGGCGTAGCATTGGGGATAGCAGCCATAGCGCTGCTACGGGGCCCCGCGGCAGCGCTACGTCACAGGGGGCCCGCAGCTGCCTGAGAGGACTTTTTTGTTTTTTTTTCCCGCTGGCCGTCCGGTCGGGCGGGGCCCCCCTCCCTCACCTTGGCGCCCCCCCTCCGCCTCACCTGGGGTCCCCCCTCCTTTAATCAGCGGCGAGAGAGCGGCCGGCATATACAGAGAGCTCCAGCGGGTGTAATCAGCCACTAGAGGTTCAGCTGCCTCCGGGCTACGGTGTCCCCACTGTATTGCTGCTCGCACCACTTCCTGGTTTATTGCGAGCAGCAATACAGTGGGGACACCGTAGCCCGGAGGCAGCTGAACCTCTAGAGGCTGATTACCCTGCCGGAGCTTCCTGTATATGCCGGCCGCTCTCTCGCCGCTGATGGAAGGAGGGGGGACCCCAGGTGAGGCGGAGGGGATAAGGGTCGGGCCCCTACCCCACTAACTACTCGGCTACCTCCCCTCCCACCCGGCTACCTAACTGCCCACTACCTCACTGCCCACCCGGCTACCTAACTGCCCACCCGGCTACCTAACTGCCCACTACCTAACTGAACACCCTCCCACCCGGCTACCTAACTGCCCACTACCTAACTGGCCACCCTCCCACCCGGCTACCTAACTGCCCACTACCTAACTGCCCACCCGGCTACCTAACTGCCCACCCGGCTACCTAACTTCCCACTACCTAACTGAACACCCTCCCACCCGGCTACCTAACTGCCCACTACCTAACTGGCCACCCTCCCACCCGGCTACCTAACAGCCCACTACCTAACTGCCCACCCGGCTACCTAACTGCCCACCCTCCCACCCGGCTACCTAACTGCCCACTCTCCCACCCGGCTACCTAACTGCCCACTACCTCACTGCCCACCCGGCTACCTAACTGCCCACCCGGCTACCTAACTGCCCACTACCTAACTGAACACCCTCCCACCCGGCTACCTAACTGCCCACTACCTAACTGGCCACCCTCCCACCCGGCTACCTAACTGCCCACTACCTCACTGCCCACCCGGCTACCTAACTGCCCACCCGGCTACCTAACTGCCCACTACCTAACTGAACACCCTCCCACCCGGCTACCTAACAGCCCACTACCTAACTGCCCACCCGGCTACCTAACTGCCCACCCTCCCACCCGGCTACCTAACTGCCCACTCTCCCACCCGGCTACCTAACTGCCCACTACCTAACTGAACACCCTCCCACCCGGCTACCTAATTACCCACTACCTAACTGGCCACCCTCCCACCCGGCTAGCTAACAGCCCACTACCTAACTGCCCACTACCTAACAGCCCACCCTCCCACCCGGCTACCTAACAGCCCACCCTCCCACCCGGCTACCTAACAGCCCACTCTCCCACCCGGCTACCTAACAGCCCACTCTCCCACCCGGCTACCTAACAGCCCACTACCTAACTGCCCGCCCTCCCACCCGGCTAATTACTGCCCACCCTCTCGGCTACCTAACTGCCCACTACCTAACTGGCCACCCTCCCACCCGGCTACCTAACTGGCCACTCTCCCACCCGGCTACCTAATTGCCCACCCTCCCACCTGTTTACCTAATTGCCCACCCGGCTACCTAACTGCCCACTCTCCCACCCGGCAACCTAGCTGCCCACTACCTAACTGCCCACCCTCCCACCTGACTACCTAACTGCCCACCCTCCCACCTGGCTACCTACCTGCCCACCCAGCTACCTAACTGCCCACCCTGCCACCCGGCTACCTAACTCCCCACCCGGCTACCTAACTGCCCACCGGTCTACCTATCTGCCTACCCTCCCACCCAGCTATCTAACTGCCTACCCAGTGCAGTGCCGCCTGCACCGCAAATAGTGTACCAGCCTGCCCAACCACCCTCCCTCCAGGTAATTAATGTTAGCCCACTATAGACCTAACTACATATACTGTATTTTGTGGGGAAATCTGGCGACAATCTGATTGCATTTTGTGGGGAAATCTGGCGACAATCTGATTGCATTTTGTGGGGAAATTTGGCGACAATCTGGTTGCATTTTGTGGGGAAATCTGCCGCCAATCTGGTTGCATTTTGTTGGGAAATCTGCCGACAATCTGGTTGCATATTGTAGGGAAATCTGCCTACAATCTGGTTGCATATTGTAGGGAAATCTGCCAAAAATCTGGTTGCATTTTGTGGGGAAATCTGCCGACAATCTGGTTGCATTTTGTGGGGAAATCTGCCGACAATCTGGTTGCATATTGTGGGGAAATCTGCCGACAATCTGGTTGCATTTTGTTGGGAAATCTGCCGACAATATGGTTGCATATTGTAGGGAAATCTGCAGAGAATCTGGTTGCATATTGTAGGGAAATCTGCCGACAATCTGGTTGCACTTTGTGGGGAAATCAGATTTCCCCACAAAATGTTTGGGTGGGAGGTCCGAGGTCCATGGGGTTGGAAGGTCGTTGGGGGGGGGGGGGGGGGGGGGCATAATTTTTTTTGCTATGGGGCCCAGTCATTTCTAGCTACGCCCCTGTTTAGACCCGTAGGTAAATATTTATGTTTTTTTTTTTATAGTAATGTTTTTTTTGTTTTTTTTTATTAAACATTTTATGTGGGCATTTTTGGGAGGGTGGGATATAAAAGTGTTTTATTTGGGGAAATATTGTGTTGTATTGTAATGTTTTTGGGAATTTACTTGTAGTTTTACTTTTTGGCCACAAGATGGCAATCTCGATTTTTTTTACATGACGTCACTCTAAGCGTACAATGTACGCTTAGAGAGACACAGCTTCAGAAAGAGCGAAGCTTCCGAGAGAAGCTGTCGCTTTTTCAGCGGGGGAGAGGAATCAATGATCGGGCTCCATAGCCCGATAAATTGATTCCGTGGCTACCGACTCCGCGGCCGGGAGTGCGCGTGCACGCGCGCGATCGGCCGCGGGAGCGCGCCTGTCCTCCTTGACGTTTTCATACGTCAAGGAGGACAAAGTGGTTAAATGGAGACTCTTTCATCTCCTTTCAAGATCTAATCTCTAAATTTCCTAACCTGAAGAATCAAATATTCCAGTTGCACCAAATAAAACATTGGTTGGCCCATGCCCAAGGCAAAATCCAGAAACTCCCTCATCACATCCACACGCATCTAAAAAATAATCTTAATCCCTGAGGTGGGATTTCAGTATGGTATCAATATCTCTCCTTGCCTCAAAAATCACCCTTAGAAAAATACAATAACTATTGGACAGAAGAACTACAAGCGAATTGGTCCCTACAACAATTCATATATTATAAAAGGTTTGAAGTGCAAAGCGTGATTTTACCAATACTTGACAAGGGATTAAATGGTATGAAAAATCATCACTTTATTGTATCAAAAATTGAATAAAAAGCAAAATTGGATGTCAGAAGCCCAAGGACCGACCTACCCACCCACCAATAAAACCCAAATGTCCAAAGGAGCGAGGATCACCTCAAATTGGGAGCTAACACTGGGAAAATCAGCCGAAGAAATTCAAATTCAATGCCAGTTCAATAATGACACGGAAGATAAATGACACTCCAGATAGCTGTCACAAGCAGTTCATGAACGGATGAACCATGTAGTATAATCCTCCAGGCAAGTCCCACTCGCAGACTCACAATATGAACTTGATAAATGTGCAATAGCAAAGCTGGAAGGAGGATCGGCAGATGCAAGAAGCATGGAACAGGAGTAGCTGAAGCTGCAGTGATTACATACAAGCAGGGATAAGTCCGCATACGCTCTTGGTTACCTGCCGCTTAGAAATTATGCAGTTCAATCGTTCTCCGTGATGAGCTGCGCACCCCTTAAGGCTTCTCCGTATCCTCCTCACGTATATGTGGTTGTTCCGTGTCAGAAGGCAGCT
Organism: Hyperolius riggenbachi; assembly: GCF_040937935.1. Classification (NCBI taxonomy): domain Eukaryota; kingdom Metazoa; phylum Chordata; class Amphibia; order Anura; family Hyperoliidae; genus Hyperolius; species Hyperolius riggenbachi. The sequence continues at coordinate 23,210,520 of NC_090648.1, forward strand.
ACGTTTCCAGCTAGCTGCAGGACACTGGTCCGTTTAGGTACGGATGCCAAATGTGCTCAGGACAGATGCGAGATCTCATCTCGTGGGCACACCACCGTCCTCACCAGCGTCCAGACGTATTCCCATGGATAGCGTGTGGGATCCTCAAACTCCGCCCACCAACACATCCGCACGCATCTACAAAATAATCTTAATCCCCGAGGTGGGATTTCAGTATGGTATCAATATCTCTCCTTGCCTCAAAAATCACCCTTAGAAAAATACAATAACTATTGGACAGAAGAACTACAAGCGAATTGGTCCCTACAACAATTCATATATGCAGATTCTAAGAGCAATTATTTCTGTTAAAACCTTTATTTTGTTAATGATGCGATTCTGCTGAATGAAGGTGCTTGACAGATCTTCCTGTGCAAAAACGTGTAGGTTTGAGAAGAAACATTGTTATGTGCCAAAATTAACTTGTCTTGTAACGACGTGGGAACTAGTGTGTGCGATTAGGTGGACTAGGCTTTGCACTGTACGGCTGCAGCAACTATAAGCAAATTGAGTAGGTAATCTCTCATACTATATGGGAAATGTAAAACTGGGAGATAATTGGCCAATCCAAATTGGATGTGTCTATACACCCTAAACTATATTTTCTTCATTACAGTAGCTCAACAGCAAAATAAGCAGTAATTCATTAAGAAAATCAGGATTCCATAAGAGTGCAGCAAGGCTTTCAAGCAGAGAGAACAAATATACTGTATATGCTCACCTAAGCTGAGTACACACGTCCGATAAAGATCGTTTGAAAACGGCTGATACCGATAACTGGAACGATAATTGTGCTTAAAAAAAGAACGAACGAACGTTCTGGTGAACGAAAACGATCTTTATCGGGCAATCCAACCGATCCAACTCGGCAGATTTTTTTTCCACGATAATCGTTCGGTCGTTATTATGTGTACAGAGATGGTGCGAATAAATTTGATCTGCGATGTAGTACGCATGCTCAAAAATCCGGACGTTTTGTTGCTTTGGTTTGAATAATGGCTTATAACGACCGCAGTTAATTTATTGAGTCGATCGTGTAGTTTTCCATAAACTATTGTTTTATTTATTGAATGTTCGTATTGTAGCCTATTTGTGTTTATAGGAACGTCCATTCTTAATTTTGACATGATGTTTTGGGGTTTTTTTTTCCCTCTCCCCCCTTTAATTAACATACACTGTAAATGTAAAATTGTATTAGAAAAATATTTATTGTACAAAGTATAAAGTAATTTGCATAAAAATATACAAATTGAACATTTGTGCTACTTGATTCCTTATTCCCTGTATTTCCTTTTGGTTGTCACTGGAAGTTGCCCGCATAATGATTTTGAAAATTTCTAAATGCATGAGTGCATCATCCATGTCACTCAGTAATTGTCTTGCTGTGTGAACATCTGGAAAGAAAAAAAAAGATACAGATGTTTGTTAATATTTTACAATGTATTACAATGTTAACCATGGGCGTAACAATAGGGGATGCAACGCTTCTATCCAAACTTCAAGCGAAGGAGAAGCTTCACAAACAATCTCCTACCCTTGTACTAGAGAGAGAACTTTTCCACATTAGACAAGAGCTTTCTAAACACCTACAAGCCCACTATGATTTCATTCTTCAGAAATCCAAATTAAACTTTTACTCTCAATCCAATAAAGCGGGCAAATACCTGGCCAATTTACTAAAATATAAACAGAGTAAATCAAAAATCCATTTTTTATCCCACCCACTGACAAAAGAAAAAATTTCTAATCCTAAACATATAGCAGACCTATTTTGCGACTACTATGCCAGTTTATACAACCTACAAAAAGACCCCCTCACACCCCAACCGAACTCTGAGAAAATTGATGCCTTCTTAAGCTCTATTTCCCTTCCAAAAGTCTCCACGTCCCAACTAGATAAGCTTAATTCCCCTTTCACTGTATCAGAGCTTATGGCTACTATAAAAACACTCAAAAGAAATAAGGCCCCAGGCCCGGATGGGTTCAGTAATGAATTTCTATTATCTCTGCCTGATACACTCTCCCCGTTACTAACAGAAGTTTTCAACAAATTTGCTTCCACAGGCAATATTCCATCTGAATATCTGGAAGCCTTAATCACTGTGCTTCCCAAACCAGGAAAGGATCATAGTTCCACCGCCAACTACAGACCAATCTCTCTGTTAAACTCTGACACTAAGCTATACGCTAAATTACTAGCCAACAGATTGATGCTAGTAACCCCTCACCTGCTATCTCTGGACCAAGTAGGTTTTACAAAAAACAGGCAGGCATCGGATGCAACGAGACGCATGATTGATGTGTTGCGACAGGTGGAGCTCTGTCGGGTGCCTTCTCTGCTTCTTACGTTGAATGCGGAGAAGGCATTCGACAGAGTCCACTGGCAATTTCTTAAAGCAACCCTACTCAAATTTGTTTTTTTGGGCCCAATTGTATCGGCCATCATGGCTTTATATACTGCACCTTCCGCCCGGGTCAATGCCGCAGGCTTCATCTCCAAACCATTCTCCATAACAAATGGAACCAGACAGGGCTGTCCTTTATCTCCTATTATTTTTGTATTGACAATGGAGACTATCGCTCAAAAAATCCGCTCTAATAATTTAATTTCGGGAATCACTATTAATAACACTACTCATACCATAAGTTTATTCGCAGATGATGTAGCTTTAACCACTTCACCACTGAGGGGTTTTACCCCCTGACCACCAGAGCAATTTTCACCTTTCAGCGCTCCTTCCATTCATTCGTCTATAACTTTATCATTACTTATCGCAATGAAATGAACTATATCTTGTTTTTTCCGCCACCAATTAGGCTTTCTTTAGATGGGACATTATGCCAAGAATTATTTTTTTCTAAATGTGTTTTAATGGGAAAATAGGAAAAATGTGGGGAAAAAAAAATTATTTTTCAGTTTTCGGCCATTATAGTTTTTAAATAATGCATGCTACTGTAATTAAAACCCATGAAATTTATGTGCCCTTTTGTCCCGGTTATAAAACCGTTTAAATTATGTCCCTATCACAATGTTTGGCGCCAATATTTCATTTGGAAATAAAGGTGCATTTTTTTCAGTTTTGCGTCCATCCCTAATTACAAGCCCATAGTTTATAAAGTAACAGTGTTATACCCTCTTGACTTAAATATTTAAAAAGTTCAGTCCCTAAGGTAACTAATTATGTATTTTTTTAATTGTAAATTTTTGAATTTTTTTTTAATTACAAAAAAAAAAAAAATGGGGAGTGTGGGAGGTAATGAGTTAATTTTGTGTGTAAAAGTCATTTATTTGTATGTGAAAAATGTGTAGGGTGTAGTTTACTATTTGGCCACAAGATGGCCACAGTAACTTTTTGCTTTATTGCGACCTCCAAGCCTCCTTCCGGAAGCTTGGAGGAAGAATAAGGAGGCTGGACACGTGAGTTTCTTCTCACAATGATCGCGCTGCCCATAGGAGAGCAGCGGGTCATTGTGGGGCTTAGATCAACGAACGGGAATGGATTTTCCCGTTCATTGATCTCCGGGCGAGCGGGCGGCGGCGGTTTTACTAGCGGCGGGCGGCGTGTTTACGAGCGGGAGCGCGGACAGCGTCGGGAACGCGGAAAGTACGTGTTTCTCCGTCCCTGGTTTTTAAAGGATGGAAAAAGGGGCGGAGAAATACGTACGCGCGGGGGTAAAGTGGTTAATGATCTCCAAACCTCTAGTCTCCCTACCTCAAGTTATGAAGGAGCTGAATTTTTTTTCCGAAGTCTCCCTATATAAATTGAACCAGAGCAAATCCTTAATTCTAGACCTAAACTTGCCTCCAATAATTAGCTCATATTTAAAAACATTATATAACTTCTCCTGGGCGCAAGGTGCAGTACCTTATTTAGGTATAAAAATTACTAAACTGTCTTCAGAACTGTTTAAATACAATTATGTTCCGCTTCTCAGCGATATCAAAAAGGAATGCCTGACCATGTCTAAGTTTTGGATCTCTTGGTCCAGTCGTATCGCGGCCTTTAAAGTATTTCTCCTTCCTAAAATATTATACCTATTTCGCACCTTACACATCCCTATTGATAAAACATGGTTTAATGATATTAAGAAGTGTATCAATTACTTTGTATGGAACGGGAAAAAAATTTGCACCCCATATCATGTAATGACACTTCATAGATCCAAAGGGGGATGGGGCTTCCCAATTGCGAAACATACTACAGAGCCTCAATCTTAGACATGATCAGACAATGGTGGGATTCCAATTCCCCAAAACTGTGGGTCAAACTAGAACACAGTCTATTAGGATGCGATCTCAGAACATTATTAATAAGCATATGTATGGGGGCAAAGATCCCCTCTTCTCCTTTTCCCACTATCCACTCTGCTCTGAAAACTTGGGAATACTTCGTTAAATATCCCCCACCTATAGATACACCAAAAATTTCATCTCCAACTAGTATATCAGTCCTTAACCATTTCATTCCCGATCTAAATCTTATCCCTTGGACTAAGGCAGGAATAAATTATATCTCAGATATTTTTGAAGGCCAGAGGATTAAATCTTTCCAATCGTTATCTCAACAATTTAATCTACAATCGTCCCAAATGTTCACATATCATAGAATTTTCCATCTGATATCCTCAAAAAAATTAGTACCATTTACTATACAACCAGAAATACTAACCATGTTTAATTTTAAAGGCCATTTCAGAGGAGGTATCTCTATATGGTATGAGGTTCTCCATCAGCATTTAACCTCCCCACTTCAGCGTTACGCAAACATCTGGTCTAATGACTTACAGTGCGTTATTAACCTAAAACAACTACTCATAGCAAACAAAACAGTTAGCAAAATCTCAAAATGTAACACCCATTGGGAAACATCCCGTAAAATCCTATTTAGATGGTATTTAACCCCCAGACGCATGGCTTTCTTTTCTGAGGATCTGTCCCCTCTGTGTTGGAAGTGTGGAAAAACTATTGGCACCTTTGTACATATGGTATGGAGCTGCCCCATAATTTTACACCTTTGGAATAGTATAGAATACTGGATAAAAAGAACCATGATCAATAATTTTTGTATCTCTCCCTAATTTGCTTTACTCCTTATTGGGGCAGAATCACTACCTCCTAAATTTAGACCTGCAGTCTGCCATATAATGTTTGCTGCCCATCATTTAATCTTTTCAAACTGGAAGTCTCAAGATGAAATCCACTTATCCCAAGCCATATCGATCGCACACAATAATATATCTATGGAGAATAGAATTAGAGCTAGGTTGGGCTCTCCACAGAGCAACCTCTTCTTCCCAAACCTACAGGCTCTCTACTAAGGATCCCTTCCTCAAACAGGATACTGGACACATCAAGATAGAAATCTTTCAATAGATAAGGGAGTATGTTAGCATGCTGCGACACAGTTATGGTTAATGTCTAGTTTTTAGTTAGTAGTTAGTAGTTGTTCTCCTAGACTGTTAATCTAGGAGTAAGAGTAAATAATACTGAGCAACATTACGTATGCCCTCATACGAAACAGTTTAGACCATGCATGAATGTAATACATCCTGATTAGAATTATTGGTATAATCGAGATAACTACACATCTCAAAGTTAGGCGGGGACATTACTTAGTCCACTGCGCCCGCTAAACTGCCATATTATCTATAGCCCTCTCTGGCTACCCTAAGGGTCATGTAAAAGTCAGAGAGTTCGCTATACTGTCAACGGTTATTATGTGTGGATATCTCCCATTGGAATATAAACAACTTCTGTACTTTATGTATTATGCTTGGTACCTGTTATTATATGTTGCTTGGCTACGTCTTTGTATATATCATGTATCATTATATCTTTAATAAAAAGTTTTATGATGAAAAAACAATAGGGGATGCAGCCACCGCGCCCGCGGGGGGGCCCGGCCCCCCTCCTGGGGCCCGTTAGTGACAGTTTTGGGGGGCTGGAGGGGTTGCAGCATGAGGGGAACGTTATGGCCACACCTCGGGCTTTCCCCTCGGCGCTCCCCTCCAGCTTCAATATATAAGTGCAGCGGAGCGGCGGGCAGCGGCAGGCAAACATACCTTCCGTGCGTTCCAGCGCGGACACTTCTCGCTCCAGTGACTGATGCGACTTCCTGTATAAAACAGGACGTCGCGTCAGTCACTAGAGCGAGAAGCGTCCGGACACACGGAAGGTATGTTTGCCTGCCACTGCTTGCCGCTCCGCTGCACTTATATAGCTATTGAAGCTGGAGGGGAGCGCAGAGGGGAGAGCCGAGTGTGGCCATAGCTTTCCCCTCATGCTGTGTCCCCTCCAGCCCACCCCAAAACGGTCATGAGTGGGCCCCGGGGAGAGGGGGGGGGGGCCCGCTCAGAATTTCTGCAGGGGGGCCTGGTGGCTCTTAGTTACGCCCCTGATGTTAACCTAACATGGCAAATCATGCAATGTTTTGTACGTGAAAAACAATGTCATGTTTCTTAAATTAAAAATGTATGTGATCCTAAAGTATTAAAGACCAGCCTATAGGACACTCTGTCATTGTTTCTGAAACGTTTGGTTTTCTTAATAGTAGATGTTCAGAATAAATGTCATGTATTTCATCAAGTACACATTAAATCATTATTTTCACCCGTATATTGTGAATTCTGTATAAAAATGTATGTAGTACAAGTACTTAAAGAGAACCAGAGAAGATGTCCCCTCATGTATTTTACCCTATATATTCAATGGGAACATAACAGTGAACACCTACCCTGCTCTGTTTAATTCTTCTTTGCTTAATCTGTCTGTTATCAGCCCTGATAAGAATCCCCAACTGAGCATTCAGTCTAGCTTTGCCTGGAATGATTATAGCTGAGGTAGTCTACTGTGATGTATTTTCAAGGCCAAGCCTGCCCCCTCGTGGCTCTGCTTTGCTGCTTTGTGGATAAATAGTAGGAAACCAGAGCCACAGGGGGGCAGACTTGACCTTGAAAAGACATCACAGAAGACTGACTCAGCTATAATCATTCCGGGCAAAGCTAGACTGAATCCTCAGTCAGGGATTTTTATCAGGGCTGATAACAGGCAGATTTAGCAGAGAAGAATGAAACAGAGAGCAGGGTAGGTGTTTACTGTCATGTTCCCATTGATATATATGTTATGGTTCACTTTAAAGGGAGAATAAACTGAGAAGGATATGGAAATTTCCATTAAAAATACCAGTTGCCTGTCTCTCCTGCTGATCCTGTGTCACCATTACTTCTAGCCACGGCCCCTGAACAAGCATGCAGATCAGGTGCTCTGACTAAAGTCTGGATTAGCTGCATGCTTGTTTCAGGTGTGTGATTCAGCCACTACTACACCAAAGAGATCAGCAGGACTGGCAGGCAACTGGTATTTTTACAAAGGAAACATCCATATCCCTCTCAGTTTAGGTTCCCTTTAAATGACCATATTACACTATTTTCCTGTTTTGCCACTCCACAGCACCAACTCCATTAAAATAAAGAAGGTACTTCTCCCGATTTTCTTTAGCATTACAGGTGATATTTCTTGGGACACATATCTGCAAATCGGTAAGTACTGTAGGATCTCCATTCGCCAGGAACTATTTCACCGGTCTGCAAGTCCTCAGTGTCAACTGCTTGAGTGGGCAGGTAAGTGCCGGCATGTTGTCTCCTCAAATAATTGTGTAACACACAGCAAGCGTAAACCACAATATCAATTTTATCCAGACAAAGATTAATTGCTGTGTGCAGCACTCTGAAACGATTAGCTAAAATGCCAATGGCATTTTCCACTACTCTTCTGGCACGTGACAGTCTATAATTAAAGATCTTCCTTTCAAAACTTAGATTTTTTATTGGATAAGGCTTCAGTACATGCTCATGTAATGCAAAAGCATCATCACCAACAAATGCACAGTTCATTCCAACAAATGTTTCAAAATTTGTTGGTAAATTTAACAAATTATTTCTAAGCTTATGATAGAAGGTACATTGATCGATCACACCTCCGTCTGAAACACGCCCATTTTTGCCTATATCTACATACACAAACTCATATTGAGCATTCACAACAGCTAACAAAACTATGCTGAAAAAGCCCTTGTAATTAAAATAATAAGAGCCTGAATTTGGAGGAGCGGTTATACGTATATGTTTGCCGTCAATGGCACCACCGCAATTGGGAAAGTTCCAGGTCTTTGCAAATCCTTCTGCTATCTTCAGCCATTCTTCTGTTGTTGCTGGAAACTGTTAAAAAGGAAACACAAAAAAAATAATTAACACATAATGGCCTCGATTCATAAACCGCCGTGCGGTATTTTTTCAGAGGGCGGAAAAATACAGCATGCAGTATTTAAGATCTTCTAGTCGTTATTCATAAAGAAAATACCACTTGCGGGGTAAAGTCGGTGTAAGTTTGGTAATTTAGCGGTAGCAGTGCGGAAGGCAGTTGTAGAATACCGCAAGGTGCAGTATTTTTCCGCCAAGAAACACCTGATGTGGTGGATTGTGGGTAATTTCTGGGAGGAGTTGTGACCATGTGACGCCTGTTTGGCGCCATTTACTCCGGGAGCCGCCCATGGAACAGGAAGCTGTGGAGGAAGTACGCAGACGGATGTAATCGTGCTGTGTTGGGACGAACATGTGAGTGAACCGGCGGAGACAGGCGGATGGTGGAAGAAAGCTGTACGGGACGAAGAAGTCTGGGAACCAGTGGAGACAGGCCTGGAGAAGCGGCGGTTTCAGCACAGACTTGTTGGTAGGAGCCCATCCCTAAAAAATTTAGTACGCTAAGTAATTTGACCATTGCAGGTATTGGTCTACCACGATTCGTTTTTTTTCTCCAGTTGGTCACGTACCATATCATGCAGCAAATAAATTAAATCTCTACTTAATCTAAATTTCATTATCACTTCCGTGTCATTAAACAAATCTAATTGCGTTTTTGGCCTTTCCCTCCCCCTCCTCTGAATCATTAAAAATTCTCTTAGCACAAGCTCAAAAGGCTCCATATTTACAGCTAAATAGGGCTGTCGGTAAGCATTACCGCCAGCTATATATAGGTCTTAACGAGGCAGAAGATACCACACGACCATGCCCCCTTTTCTGCTTTATGAATTGCAATTTGTACATTTTACCGCACTCTTTTGTCACAGGGCCCCTCGTGGCCAGGCCGCTAATTATCTTCCAATTGGTTTCAGCACACAGACCATGCAAGCTGTGGTCGCATTTGATGCACAGAAACCGTCGGAATTTGGCAGCAGACCGACCAGAAGGGAGCCCCTGGGTTACGGTAATTACGAATTACACACTATTTCAGGGTATAACTGCCACCACCTCTGTTTTCTGAGACAGAGGAACTCGCTCACTGGCTGAGCCTAGATCTACAAATAAAAACGGTTAATCACACTCTATTCTGTCTAGCTAGCAACAAAAGTAGTGTCTCTTCAGAGACTCGGGTTCAGTTTCTGTGTATGGCTGAATAATAGGGTAGCGGAATAAACAAACTGACGTTAGCGTCGGTTTATTAATGCAATATAAATAATTAATATATACAGAAAATCGTTAAAATCAACAATTATGGAGACAAAGGATAACACAGTATGAAAATAAAAGGGAGAAAATACTTAATTCGTGGAAAGATGTGCGTTCTGGGAAAACTTGTAAAGTTCCTTGTTTCCGTTCAGTTCAAAGTCCAAACAAACCAGGTGCCAGCATGTCCTCAAGCTGGCAAGGATATAATCAGGATGATGTTAAAAGTGGAGGACACTGAGTTTGGCTCCTCTGCCATTCTTATGCCCCTGATTCAGTAGGAGGGAGTGAGGGCGGGAGCCACACACCCCCTTAGAATATGAGAGGAGTACTCCCCTTGTCCTGGAGACCAGAAATCATATCTAACCATATATGGGCTCTATCTCACAGAACCCTACAGGTCAGGGCAGATTTACTAACATTTTCAGATTCGTCCCGATTTACCCAGCGCCCTGATACCAGACATGACGGGTGGGACTCCTGTGGTATCATCAGGGCACTTTCCGACTGCCTAACTGGCAGTCTTTACCTCAGAATGCTCTGAAACTTTCTCAGAACCAGCGCCAGACAGGGCCTAGCATGCTCTGTTAGTTTGGAGGGTCTGCCAGCCTGGCAATACAGAAAATATGACAGTTTATGGAATAGTATATACATCTGGGATTTACAGCAGGTCATTCCTAGGTGAAGGCTGTTTTGAATGTAGCTTGGGGGCAGCAAGCTACGTGGCAGCTCCCCTGCTGGGATTGTAGCTAGAGTGTCTGACTTTTTCCCAAATAAATTGGTTCTGCCATGCTACTTATCAACTTCATCTGACGGATGGGCCATTAGCACAGCGGGGTGCCGGGGAACACTCTGCAGCAGGCTCCAGCCTTCTGGTGGAAGGAAGGAGAAAAAACAGTCTTTTAAACTAAGAAATGTCAGTCTCTGATCGCTGCAATGACTGCGCACATCAAAAATCGACTGCAAATCTTCCAGATTCGCCCACGTTTCTCACGGCTGTTCCGTGACAGCACCCTACACCTAAGTTACAGCTAGTTCTCTGCTGAGAGGAAGAGAGAGCCCAGATTCTATCGATCTTAATCGCGATCAATGCAGAAAATCGATTGCGAACGCATTTTCTTCATGGGCGGTTCAAGGACACGTCACCGAGCACGCAACCGTCCATCACATCTTTTACCGCCATTTTACCGCAATCGGTAAAACTATGCGGTAAACATTTATGAATTGCTACATTTTACCGACTATTGCGGTAAATTACCGACTGTGGACTACCGCATGTAGTAACCGTTTATGAATCTAGGCCAATATGTATACCTCTCACAAGTAATTGTGTAGACAGCCTTCCATTTAATTTACAAAAGTTCTGATTAATGTATCAGATGATGAATCATTCACATCAGACACTATGCAATATGTTTTAATACACCTGCTATATATATAGCATTAACAAGGGTACAAATAAAGGCCATAGATGTTGAATTTTAATTACACATGACCAACTGCATTAAAGTGTTTGATATCTATGCAGCTCTGCACATTTTAGTGAGCGCTTCTTGCATTTTAGCTTTTGAGATTTCTAAACATAATTGACCTTGAAAATTTAAAAACACAACATCCTCACTACAGCCCACATATCATAATAGTAGAATAAATGTACCTCTTGCCAACATTATGATATGGGTAAAAAATTGATACTTCACATATATGGTTACATTTTCTACATATAATGACAACATCAGGCCTTAACCACCCTGGCGTTCTATTAAGATCGCCAGGGCAGCTGCGTGAGGTTTTTTTAAAAATAAATAAAAAACTATTTCATGCAGCCAACTGAAAGTTGGCTGCATGAAAGCCCACTAGAGGGCAGTGGCGTACCTAGGGCATTTGACACCCGGTGCTGGGTATTATAAGACACCCCCCCCCCTCCCCCCAAAAAAAAGTAAGGGGGCAAAAAATGGGTGGCGCTATAGCGCCGCGGCAAAAAATGGGCGTGGCCATGACCGGATGAGGGCGGAGCTAACTGTAATTTGACGTGAACCCGGGTGAAAATACATGTAATGTCTGCAGATTTGCCCAGAGAATACGTTCAATCATGTCGGCAGATTTGCCCAGAGAATACGTTCAATCATGTCGGCAGATTTGCCCAGAGAATACGTTCAATCATGTCGGCAGATTTGCCCAGAGAATACATTCAATCATGTCGGCAGATTTGCCCAGAGAATACGTTCAATCATGTCTGCAGATTTGCCCAGAGAATACGTTCAATCATGTCGGCAGATTTGCCCAGAAAATCCATGCAATCATGTCGGCAGATTTGCCCAGAAAATACATGCAATCATGTCGGCAGATTTGCCCAGAGAATACGTTCAATCATGTCGGCAGATTTGCCCAGAGAATACGTTCAATCATGTCGGCAGATTTGCCCAGAGAATACGTTCAATCATGTCGGCAGATTTGCCCAGAGAATACGTTCAATCATGTCGGCAGATTTGCCCAGAGAATACGTTCAATCATGTCGGCAGATTTGCCCAGAGAATACGTTCAATCATGTCAGCAGATTTGCCCAGAGAATACGTTCAATCATGTCTGCAGATTTGCCCAGAGAATACGTTCAATCATGTCGGCAGATTTGCCCAGAAAATCCATGCAATCATGTCAGCAGATTTGCCCAAAAAATACATGCAATCGTGTGGCAGACCTGTCCAGAAAACACTTCAATCGTGTAGCAGACCTGGCCAGAACATAAATGCGACCCCTGGCTGCTAATATAAATTAAAAAGAAAAAAAAAAACATTTACTCACCTGCAGCAGAGCTCCTGTTCTGGCCTCCGTCCAGTGCGCAGCTCCCACGATCCTCTGCAGCCAGCAACTCCCAAAGTCTCCAGAGCAGGGCTTCGGACATTTTACTATAGCCCTGCTCTGCCGCTGCGGTGAACTGATACGGCGTCTATTAGATGCCGAAAGTCAGTTCACGCTGGGGGGTGCTTGGAGAATTTTAAGGGGTGCTTCAGCACCCAAAGCACCCCCCCCCCCGTGCCGCCACTGCCCCCAGTATAGGTAGCCAGCAGTTGCCCCCAGTATAGGTAGCTAGTTGCTGCCCCCAATGTAGGTAGTGTTGCTGCCCCCAGTGTAGTTTGTATAGTGGCCCACGTACAGCTGCCCTCCAGTATAGCTAGTATAGTGGCCCCCATAGTTGCCCCAGTATAGCTAGTATAGTGGCCCACAGTTTAGATAGTATAGTTTCCTCCATTGTAGCTGGTATGGTGCCCCCCCCCCAGTATAGGTAATATAGTGGCCCCCATAGATGCCCCCAGTGTAGCTAGTATAGTGCCCCCCCCCCCCGTTTAGCTGCCCCCAGTATAGTGGCCCCCAGCTAGTATAGTGGCCCCCAGTTTAGGTAGTATAGTGCTGCTCCTCCCCCCCCCCCCCCGTGTAGCTAGAAGGAGGGGTGACAGCAGGGATAGCGGCGGGGAGGGGGAAATATCCCCCCCTCCCTCACCTGGGTCCCCTCCTTCTGCCTCTCTTCTCCCCCCAAAAATGCGGGCAGCGGGCCGGTGGCAGTGGGCAGCGAGCAGGCGAGCGCGGAGTATACTCACGTTACTTCCGCGTATCAGCCTGGAACGCTGCGTCGCCGTCACGTGCCTCTACTGCGCCTCCAATGATTGGAGGCGCAGAAGAGGCACATGACGGTGACGCAGCGTTCCAGGCTGATACGCGGAAGTAACGTGAGTATACTCCGCGCTCGCCTGCTCGCTGCCCACTGCCACCGGCCCGTTGCCCGCATTTTTGGGGGGAAAAGAGAGGCAGAAGGAGGGGACCCAGGTGAGGGAGGGGGGGATATTTCCCCCTCCCCGCCGCTATCCCTGCTGTCACCCCTCCTCCTAGCGCTGCTCTTCTCCTCCTTAGTCCTAGTGTAGGGGGGTCGTGGCGACACCCCCCTGGCTGACTGGTACCCGGTGCGCCCCGCCCCCCTGCGCCCTTAGGTAGGAACGCTACTGCTAGAGGGCGCTCCTATCCCATATTTCTGATCGCCTCCGGCGATCCGCATTAACAAGTAAGGCCGCAACGAGCGGCCTTCCTTGTTTCGTTTTGCTCGTCGCCATGGCGACGAGCGGAGTGACGTCATGGACGTCAGCCGATGTCCTGACGTCAGCCGCCTCCGATCCAGCCCTCAGCGCTGGCCGGAACTGTTTGTTCCGGCTGCGCAGGGCTCGGGCGGCTGGGGGGATCCTCTCTCGCCGTTGCACGCGGCGGATCGGCGCGCTGCGGCGGCGATCAGGTAGCACACGCGGCTGGCAAAGTGCCGGCTGCGTGTGCTGTTTTTTACAGGGAGCAAATCGGCCCAGCAGGGCCTGAGCGGCAGCCACCGGCGGTAATGGACGAGCTGAGCTCGTCCATACCGCTAAGGTGGTTAAAGTGGACACAAATTAAAAATACAAGATTTCAGAAATAAAATCTATTTTCTAAATTATAATGATAAATAGCAGCCTTTTTTTCAGCTGCATGATGACAAATATAAAATATTTTACATTTATTGGAGGAACCCCTACCTTCCTTTTATATTGCCGGGAATTTCTGGCAAACTGGTGTTGGAGATAAAAAACAAAAACAAAACACAGGCTGCTACTGATGATGTCACAGGGGAGGTGATCTCAGCTTCTGTGAGATTTCACATAGATGACGCCCCTGTGAGGGAGGGTAACTGATGACAAACACACCATAGCTGATGACAAACACACCCATTATCTAAAACCTTTTACTAAGCTCAAAAGTAATGGCTGACACCTGTATAACCCTAGTTAGGGTGAAAAGCATGCACTGAAATGCTCATAGGCTTGAAGAAGTATTTGTTTATCTTTGTATGTGTCAGAGCGGTGCAACTAAATATTTTAAATTAAAAAAATGTTTGGTTTGGGTCCGCTTTAACAAACAAATTTCACTTTATACAAAATTGCTTGCTAAATAAACACATTAATAATCACACACTATGGGCTCGATTCACAAAGCGGTGCTAACCCAGTTAGAGACTTTAGGCATGATAATCATTGCACCACGCTGGTGAAAAGCCAGTTTAGGCATGATAAGTTTAGGCATGATATGTTTAGGCATGCTAAGTTTAGATAAGTTTAGATTGCGCGCAAAGTCCCGCACGCAAAGCAGCACCATTAAACTCTATGTAAAGTGCACCACACTTTGCTAGCGCAAAACTTTTGATTAGCTGTGCACTGCGGTGCTAACCCAGTTGGTGCTTAAACTTATCACACCTAAACTTATCACACCTAAACTTATCATGCCTAAACTGAGTTTAGGCGTGATAAAGAGCTTTTCACCAGCGTGCTAACTGTTAGCACAGCTTTGTGAATCAGGCCCTTTGTGTGTGGCTAACTAAAAAACATTTTATTATTAAAAAACATTGGACCAAAAAAGGCCAACATGTATTTTTAACAAACTTACATAGTATGCTGATTAGTGTGACGTGTGTAAAGGATAACACGTGCCAACATTGATACAAACTCAGTCACATTAGCTTCACTACAAACACAAACATGTTCTCTATATCACATTACATTACAAACACATGAAATGAAGGTCGTACTCTGTGGTGCACTAATACCCTAAAACTACTCCTAATGCTCATATACAGTTACAGTTCTTACACATATGCAGTAGGTTTGTTTAAAGGTAATGTTAACAATTTACCTCCACATACATAAACAACATCTTCAATGGTTACAATATGTAAAATGAAAGTGTATGGCAGCCTGAAGTACTTTCTTTTGCTGCCAAACAGAACTCGACGAACTAATTCTATTGTAAACATTTACATATTCTAGTACTGGGTACTGTGTATAATCCTTTCAATGGTTCATCTTACATCATTACTTAGCACAATATTTCATACATTTATATTTACCTTTATATAATCATTCTGCAGACACTGTATAATAGCGGAACATGTTTCTGGAATTATGTGACCAAGTGCTTGTGCTGAGTTTCCTGTTGTGAACTTCAGATCCTGCAGAGCACGGCCTGTGGCAGTTAATCTCTGCTCAGGAGTAGGGATGCTCATTCGGATTCCGCGGAAATGCAATTTCCGAAATTCCGATCGGAAATTGCAATTTGTAATGCAAGTGTGGTAGGCGGTTTTCCGCCTGAAATCGCGGAAATTCCACCCGACTTTAACATCAATATTCTCAAAAACTATAAGGTCTTTTTAAAAAAATTTTTTTTTGCATCTTGTTCAGAAGATTCTGTTTAATAAACCTTGAAAATTTCGTGTTTCTAGGACTTAAGCGGGCTTTGCTATTAACCGCTAAAGTCGGTGGATTTTTACTGTAATATAAAATGCAGAAAATTTGCATCTGCCTATTTTCTGCATTTTACATTACAGTAAAAATCCGCCAACTTTAGCGGTTAATAGCAAAGCCCCCTTAAGTCCTAGAAACACCAAAATGTCAGGGTTTATTAAACAGAACCTTCTGAACAAGATGCAAAAAAAGTTTTCAAAAAGACCTTATAGTTTTTGAGAAAATCGATGTTAAAGTCGGGCGGAATTTCCACGATTTCCAGCGGAAATTCCGCATTGGAATGCGGAAATTGGTAGCGGAAAGCGGAATCGGTAATTGACAATGGGGGAATGCAGATTTACCGCGGAATCAGAAATTGGCCTTCTGACCGTCCCTACTCAGGAGTTATGGCTCTTCTCATGCATGTATCCTCCGTCTTGATGTGAGGCGTAATTAAAGATAAAAGATGGTTGAAAGTATCCTCTGGCATTCTCAGATAACTCTTATAATCATCTGGTGATGACAGCCGTAATTCCCTCAGTAAATTGTCATGAGATAACACATCGCGATCTTGTAGCCAGGCTTTGGTCCAAAAGCGCTGCTTCTTGGGGGGACCTTCTTCCACCTTTTCACTACTCAGTAAAACAAGCAGAGCCACTGCTGCTCTTCTCTTGGTTGGAGAAACGTACGGACACACATCCAAGAGGGGATCAGTGAATAATGGCGCACAGCGCCTATGCATAGAAATGGCGCCGAATTAAAAAGATACGCTTATCGCTATTTATCGTTAGTACTGCATAATAATGGCGTACAGGGAAAAAAAGAAGAAAAACGGCACACACTAACGTTATTTATCAATAGTGACACACACTAACGTTATTTATCAATAGTGGCACACACTAACGTTATTTATCAATAGTGGCACACACTAACGTTATTTATCAATAGTGGCACACACTAATGTTATTTATCAATAGTGGCACACACTAACGTTATTTAGCAATAGTGGCACACACTAACGTTATTTATCAATAGTGGCACACACTAACGTTATTTAGCAATAGCGCCCTACATAAGCCAAACTGCAGAAGTTATTTAACTGCAAAACGATGAATGGATTTAATGTAACACTGTCAAGGTTAGGGTTAGGCACCACTGGGGGGGTCTTAGGGTTAGGCACCACCAGGGGGTCTTAGGGTTAGGCACCACTGGGGGGGGGGTCTTAGGGTTAGGCACCACCAGGGGGGTCTTAGGGTTAGGCACCACCAGGGGGGTGGTTAGGGTTAGGCACCACCAGGGGGGTGGTTAGGGTTAGGCATCACCAGGGAGGTCTTAGGGTTAGGCACCACCAGGGGGGTCTTAGGGTTAGGCACCACCAGGGAGGTCTTAGGGTTAGACACCACTGGGGGGGTCTTAGGGTTAGGCACCACCAGGGGGGTCTTAGGGTTAGGCACCACCAGGGGGGTGGTTAGGGTTAGGCACCACTGGGGGAGGGTCTTAGGGTTAGGCACCACCAGGGGGGTGGTTAGGGGTTAGGCACCACCTGGGGGTTTAGGGGTTAGGGATAGGTACAGAGAGGGTTCTGTGTGTTAACGCTAAATAACAATAAGGCTTTAACGCTAAATAACAATAAGGCTTTAACGCTAAATAACAATGAGGCTTTAACGTTAAATAGCGATAAGCGGCAAACGGATTAGCGGCAACACTGTGCGCCATTATTCACAGGCGCCATTTTCAGATGGATGCATCCAAGAGAACGTACCACACCCAACAAATGTTCACACATACACATGAACAATGTTCATATGAAAACACAATGGTCATTCCCTATATATAGGATCATTAATTAGATACACGTTAGATACGCTGAAGTAACTATCACCAGACGTCACTTCCTAAACTCTACTCGCCACCTGTATTGCGTTATCAGCTATTTCTTATGACACATTTCCGCTACACAAACGTTAAATAACTTACCTCACACTAAAATAAATACACAAAAATAAAAAATAAAAACGTACGTCTGTTAAATTTTATCTTTACGTCTGTACAGAGTCGCCTGATTTTTTCTGACGTCACTAACGTTTGCGCACGCATATACTATCGTTCGTCGTTCAGTATTTTTTGTAAAGATCATTCTCATCTGTACAGAGTCGTTCCTAATGGCCGATAAATCCCATCTAATTTAAATATCATTCATACGTCATGAATCGTTTGTTCCAAACGATCTTTATCGCACAGGTATAGGACTTACCAAGCTGGATCAAAGTTAATTGGAGCAGATTTATCACAACCAAAAAAACAAAAAAACAAAACAAAAAACAGCACACACATCAATTGTTTCACTTTTGAAATAGTTTCCCCTCCATTTTGCATGCACTGTGTTGATAAATACAAAACAATAATACAATACAATAGCATTTTTATAGCGCTTTTCTCCTATAGGACTCAAAGCGCTTAGGGCCCGTTTCCACTATAGCGTTGCGGAATCACCGGCGAATCACCGCAGGCAAATCGCATGCGGGGGCGATTCCGCATGCGTTTTTTGCCGCGATTTCACATGCGATTTCGCATAGGTAAGGCTGTATGCGAATTTAACCATGTCACTGCCTGTGTAAATTAACATTAATACCTATGCGAAATCGCATGCGAATTCGCGGCAAAAAACCGCATGGGGAAAACGCATGCGATTTCCCTATTAAATACATTGCGTGCGATTCGCCTGCATTCCACACGCAGGCGAATTCTGAGGGCCCTACCATGCAGATTTTTTCTGCACAGAAAAACGTGCGGGGAAACGCACAAGTGGAAACAGTCCCATCCACTTGTACTGACTGTGCGAATCCGCATGCGGGCAACGCATGCGGATTCGCGATAGTGGAAACGGGCCCTTAGGCTCTCTCAGATTCAGTAATTGGTAGTAGGATGAAGTATTCACACAACAAAAGTTATATTTCTGCAAATGCCAAACTGAACAGGTGGGTTTTCAGTCTGGATTTAAACACGTTCAGGGATGGAGCTGCCCCATTGTCTTGTACCTGTCTAATATTAAAAGCATATATTTAATTAATTCTTGTCATATGCAGCAAACACATACCTGTGTGCTAGATGTGCTTCTCTATCTGCCATGTGCTGCTCTGCCTCCTCCCTCCAGCTTTAGATAACATGCCAGAACATTCTCTAGCTCCTGTCCTTTCAAATATCCCCAGTCACTAACAGACAGAGCTTTCCTATCACACCTTTTCCTCTAACAGAGCATGCCCCAGTCATTTCTGGCCATCTATGAAAGACACACCTTCAATCTCACACTGACATGTTCCCAGTTATATGCACTAGTATGGGGGGAAGGGAGGTCTCAGCTTGAGAGCAGGAAGGAGTCTGCTGGCATTGAAGATGAGAAGCAGCAAACAAGTCAGCAAGAATGTATTCTGGTCCAAGCATTCATCACAGATTTTGGGAAGGCAAAAGATACAGAATTGTCTTATGCTTCTTTTGACTACCTGTGACCCGACCCGCACCCCAAATCAGTTTGGGTACCTGCACCCGACCCGCATTTCTGGTAACCCGTGGGTACCCAACCTAATGCAGGCCTTTAGTGTAAGGGTTATGCTCGCTTCACACTGACAGACCAAACACCACATTTATCGCACTGCAAAAAAACGCAAAGAGCTTTAGATTATAAGATACACCCAGTAACGCGGCAAAAAATCCCCAGATCCGCAGGGCATGTCCTAGCACCCATGTCCTACAGATACTCATTGATGGCTCGTTCTTGTTCAAACATCATAAGTGTGGAATTGCAGCGAGTAAACAGTGGTGGGCTGAAATTTCACATATGCAAAATTTTGCATCAAAATTTACATTTAGCGTATACACTCGCATACAAGCCACATTTTTGACCCCCACTGCTATTACCTATTCAGCCAGCGGCGGCTTCCTCTAATCCAGGTTCCCCTCTCCATCATGCGTATAAGTGTATCACAGCAGCGCGCTCGGCGCTGCTGCTGTGACGAGGCAGGAAAGAGTGGTTTCCCTGGTAGCGGTGATACACATCGCCGCTACAGGAAGCTGCGCTCTTTCCTGCCTCCTGCCTCGTCACAGCAGCAGCGCCGGGCACGCGGCTGTGATACACTTATACGCATGATGGAGAGGGGGACCTGGAATAGAGGAAGCCGCCGCTGGCTGAACAGGTAATAGCGGCTGCGGGGGAAGGGGGACGCTATACTGGGCACTATACTAGCTATACTGGGCACTATACTAGCTATACTGGGACACTATACTAGCTATACTGGGCACTATACTAGCTATACTGAGCACTATACTAGCTATACTGGGCACTATACTAGCTATACTGGGCACTATACTAGCTATTACTGGGCACTATACTAGCTATACTGGGCACTATACTAGCTATACTGGGGCACTATACTAGCTATACTGAGCACTATACTAGCTATACTGGGCACTATACTAGCTATACTGGGGCACTATACTAGCTATACTGAGCACTATACTAGCTATACTGGGCACTATACTAGCTATGCTGGGCACTATACTAGCTATACTGAGCACTATACTAGCTATACTGGGGCACTACCTACCCATACTGTGCACTATAGTAGCTATACTGGACACTATACTAGCTATACTGGGCACTATACTAGCTATACAGGGCACTATACTGGCTATACTGGGCACTTTACTAGCTATACTGGGCACTATACTAGCTATACTAGGCACTATACTAGCTATACTGGGGCGCTACCTACCCATACTGGGCACTATACTAGCTATACTGGGACACTATTCTAGCTAAACTGGGCACTATACTAGTTATACTGGGCACTATACTAGCTATACTGTGCACTTTACGAGCTATACTGGGGCACTACCTACCCATACTGGGCACTATACTAGCTATACTGGGCACTTTACTAGCAATAATGAGGCACTACCTACCCATACTGGGTCTATACTAGCTATACTGGGACACACTGGGGGGAACACGCGGCCTGCACCAATCCAGCATTTCCTACCCCCGGCTTATATGGAGGTCAGTCATTTTTCCCTGATTTTTCAGGTTGGGGGGTCGGCTTATATGCGGGTCGGCTTATATGCAAGTATATACGGTACTCATCATAATCGTAATGCGAAATTTCAGGGAAAATC
The DNA here is from genome assembly GCF_040937935.1 of Hyperolius riggenbachi. Classification (NCBI taxonomy): domain Eukaryota; kingdom Metazoa; phylum Chordata; class Amphibia; order Anura; family Hyperoliidae; genus Hyperolius; species Hyperolius riggenbachi. Next base: position 23,231,516 of record NC_090648.1, read on the forward strand.
TTAATTAAGTTTGTATGCAATAGTAACATTTCATAATTTCATGTAATTTTTGGTGTCATTTTTGTGCAATTTCATAAAATTGTGTGCTGACTTTGGCAGTGAATAGCAAAGCTCCCATGCATATAGTTTTTGAGAAAATCGATCTTAAAGTCGGCCAAAATTTCCGCAAGATTTCTGGCGGAAATCCGCCTACCGCACTTGCATTACCGATTTCCGCATTCCGATGCGGAAATGCAAATTCCGATCGGAATTTCGGAAATTGTATTCCCGCGGAATCCGAATGAGCATCCCTACTCCCTTGCCCAGCATCTGACAGCTGGCTTGAAACACCAAATGTCCAGGGTTTATTAAACAGAATCTTGTGAATAAGATGCAAAAAAAAGTTTTCAAAAAGACCTTATAGTTTTTGAGAAAATTGATGTTAAAGTCGGGCGGAATTTCCGCGATTTCCGCTGGAAATTCCGCATTGGAATGCGGTAATTGGTAGCAGAAAGCGGAATCGGTAATTGGCAATGGCGGAATGCAGATTTACCGCGGAATCGGAAATTGGCATTTCTGACCATCCCTACAAGGGAGTGACTCAGAGACATTGGCTTCTTACGCTCAAACATGTCCTTCAACTAAACCTGACTGTAGGCAGATGAGCAGGAAGTGGTCAAGGTGAGAGGTGGGGTGAAGGGTGGTTGAGAAGGCACAAGGAGAGCAGAGCTTGACATGACTGAAGAAGCTGAACCAGGAGGAGGGTGGCTTTGAGGTCAAGGATTTATGGCCTATGAGAATACTAGACAGGATATCTCGCAGGTCTGTTTGTAATAAAGCTTGTTCTTGTGACAGCCATATTTTATGTGGATGGTTAGACCACCAATATCTTGCCATTTCTAAATTTGTGGCGTGGTAATATACTTCGATGTTAGGGAGACCCATCCCTCCTTGTTTTTTTGGAAGAGTCATAGTATTATATGCCACTCTTGTTCTACCACCCTTCCATATAAACTGATTAATTAGTTTCTTAAAGTCGTTAAAATAAGATTTATATAGCGGGATATTCAATGTCCTAAAGACATACAAAATCTTTGGCAGTAGGAACATTTTAAAGGATACGATCCTTCCTGACCAAGATAGTGTAAATTTTGTCAACTCTTGAGATTCCTTTCTAATTTGTGCTAGGAGGGGAACATAGTTAAATTTAAAAAGGTCGCTGGTATGTTGTGGGAGGTGGATACCCAGGTATTGAACCGAGGTGTCGGACCAAGGGAAAGGATATGAGGTCTTCAGTAATTTTTCCAAGTCTGGTGGTACGTTGAGACCTAGTACATATGATTTTGTTTGGTTTAGCTTAAGAAACTAAAGCAAAGTCCTGAAGTTCTTGTAGCACAGCTGGGAGGGAAATTAAGGGTTTAGTGAGTACTAATGCCACGTCATCAGCAAATAAGCTAATGACATGTGTAGAGTCTGGCATAGTGATTCCATTAATGTTTACGTTTTGTCTAATTTTTTGAGCAACTGTTTCCATTAATAGAACGAAAATGATTGGGGAAAGGGGGCACCCCTGTCGGGTTCCGTTAGTGATGTCGAAACTATCTGACAGAAAACCGGCAGCATTCACTTTTGCTGATGGTGATGAGTATAGTGCCATTATTGCCGTATTTATTGAACCCTGAAGACCAAATTTAAGTAACGTAGCTCTTAGGAAACCCCAATGAACTCTGTCGAATGCCTTCTCCGCATCCAAAGTAAGGAGCAGAGAAGGCATCCGACGGAGCTCTATATATCTAAGAATATTCAACATTCTTCTCGTTCCATCCGGTGCCTGCCTGCCTCGTGTAAAGCCAACTTGGTCAGGAGCTAGTAGTTCAGGTGTAACCTGCATCATACGGTTGGCCAGTAGTTTAGCATACAACTTTGTGTCAGTATTTAGCAATGAGATTGGCCTGTAGCTGGCGGGGCATAGAGGGTCTTTCCCTGGTTTAGGGATGACACTAATTGTTGCTGCTAGATATTCTTTGGGGATCTGTTGTCCTGAGATAAATGAATTAAAAAGAACGAGGAGATGTGGGGCTAGCATATCAGCGAAGGTAGAGTAATATTCATTAATATATCCATCAGGACCAGGAGCCTTATTCCTTTTCAATGATTTAATAGTGCGGACTAACTTATCAATTGTAAAGGGACTGTTAAGCTTTTCTAGGTGAGAGGGTTGAACTCTAGGGAGATTAATAGAGGCTAAGTACTCATTAATTATGTCCTCTGTGGGTTGAGGAGTCTTGTCGTCTTGATGTAAGTTATATAGCTTCTTATAGAAGGCAGCAAATGCATCAGCTATTAATTTCGGGTTTTGTATTTTATCTTTAGTAATAGGGTGGATTATTGTGTGGATTTTTGATTTAGCTTGTCTATGTTTAATTAAGTTGGCTAAGAGAGTACTAGCTTTATTACTCTGGGAGTACTTAGTAAGGTTTGCTCTCTGAAGGTAATAATCATATTTAGAGAGGAACAGGCTACGCAGGTCCTGGCGGAGTCTAAATAATTGTTGATATAAGAGGGGATCATTCGTTTGTTTATGAGCTTTCTCCAAGTCTCCTATTTGAGTTAAAAGAGAATTGGAGAGAGTCAATTGTTCCCTTTTCCGCTGGGAGCCTAGTCTGATATATAGACCTCTTACATATGCTTTATGGGCTGCCCATACTGTTGCTACACCAACTTCAGGAGATGTATTGTGCAAGAAAAATTCCCTAATATGATCAGAGATGTCTTTAGAAATGACAGGATCAGACAATAGAGATTGATTAAGTCTCCACTGATTTGGCCTGGGTGCAGATAAGGTGTCTTTGATAGTTAAATGTACAGGGGCATGGTCGTACCAAGTTATATGTCCAATTGAGGCATCAAGTACATTCTGCAGGAGAACTTTATCAGTTAGGAAATAGTCGATCCTCGAATAGGATCTGTGAACTGAGGAGTAGTGGGTATAGTCCCTTTCGGATGCGTGTAAAATTCTCCACGGGTCATATAAGTCATGCCATTGAATAGTTTTCCCCATGAGCAGTAAAGAGGTTTCCCTGGTAGAGGAAGAGTCTATAGCAGCAAAACATGCGTTAAAATCACCCCCCACCAGAAGAAGACCTCTTTTCACCGCGTTAACTTTTTTTAAGACTCTCTGCAAAAAGGACTTTTGAGCTGTATTTGGAGCATATATTGTTACTAAGGTGAGCAGTTGATCATTAACAGTTCCTACAAATATAATGAACCTGCCAGCGTCATCTATCGTGATTGAGATAGGCGTAACTTTAACGTCCTTGTGAAAGGCCAGCAGAACTCCCCTCTTCTTTTTACTAAAGGTGCTATGGTAACATACTGGAAAATTAGAATTCACACAATATTTGGTATCTCTTTCTAATAAGTGAGTCTCCTGTACCAATAAGACCTGTGTGGCTTGTTGGCGGGCTTCCTTCCATAAAAGATTTCGTTTAAAAGGCGAGTTGATGCCCCTGGCATTAATAGAAGATATTTTTATGGATGGTACACTATGCATAGTAGATAAGTAAATACAAGACATTGAATTAGACCCAAATGATGTATAAGACATTGTAAGTCAGCTACAATCATGTTGAAAAGCTGGATGAGGATAACGTTCAGAACAACATATGATATAACGGTGAAACATAATAACCATATAACACAGTTAAACATGATTAATCAGTAGAACCAATGTCCCAAGTCCTACACTCAGTGGGGGGATAGGAATACTTCCAAAGAGAAGTAGATTGGTATAAGACAGCTATCGAGTAGTATATACTCAAAGGAAATTGACGAATGGGGGGACAGGGCCTCAGCTATGAAGTGACAGTGCACCAATCTTGTTGTATTTTTGAGGAGAAGGGGTTTTTGGAAGGTTTGGGAGGGTTATCCTGTATGTGAACTTGCATCTGGGTTAACAACAAGCTGCGGCCTGCAGCAACAGACGAGATTGAGTGAACTTGATTGTTCAGAGAAAAAACGATTTTCGTGGGGAACCCCCACTTGTAAGGAATGTTAGCTGCACGAAGTGCCATTGTGATAGGTTGCAGCTCTTTGCGACGTTGTAGAGTATGCTGAGACAGGTCTGCAAAGATTTGTATCTTAGTAAATGGGTCTGGCAGGGTACCTTTCTTCCTCAAGGCAAACAATAGATTGTCTTTCACATGGTAGCACAAAAATCTCACAATAACATCCCGTGGTATGTGATTAGCAAGATTTGGAGGTTTAGGAAGGCGATCAGCCCTATCAATAATCAGTTCAATTTCAGAAGCATCTGGTAAAGCTGCTTTGGTTAATTTTTGTATGTAAGGCTTCAAATCACGGGGCAGGACTGATTCCGGAATACCTCTCAGTTTAAGATTATTTCGGCGTGATCTGTCTTCTAAATCAGCAGCCTTAGTTTTGAGCCAGTTGATATCATTTGTCTGTGAGTCAGAAACATCCACCATAGTATTGTGTTCTCTCACTAAATCACTCACTTTACATTCCACAGCATCTACCCTGTCTCCTAAGGAATTTAGATCAGATTGTAGATTAGAAGTGATAGTAGCCAGTTCAGAGAACAGGGATGCCTTAAAGGACAGTAAAATATCTTTGATGTAAGCCTGAGAAGCTGCCTGTTCAGTTGCAGGAAAAGTTTCAATAGTAGCTGTCTCTTTAAGAGTGGAGAGCGAGGTATTTTGCTCAGCTTGTGTATTTGGCTGGCTTACCGTGCTACTGTCTTCCACAAGCTCCATCCGAGGTTTATTCTTTGCTGGGCTGGAGGAAGGGGAGAGCTCTGGAGAGGGTGTAATCTGAGTATCTGCAGCCAGCTCGGTTGCACGCTGATCAGAGAGTGCCTGTGTGGTCTCGTCTGTCAGGCCCTGTTGTGAGTTATCGCCATCTTGGGACCTGCGTGTCTGCCGCTGGGGCCGCTCTCCAAAATAGTCAGTGAGCTTCTGAGGACGCAGGGCACCCAATTTTCTTTTCTTGCTGGTGTCCAGCTCTACCTCCATCTCCTCTGCTGTTTTAGTGGTGTGTGCTGCTGGATTGGCCATGCTGTGAGCAGTTTTAATGTAGCCGAAGCAGGAGCTGTTGCCTCACACCTCCGTCCTGTCTCCTGTTGCGGCCACGCCCCCCCTCTTGTTTCCACTTTTCTGATTGGCATACCCTGAAAATTTGGTGTGTGTAGAACCTACGGGGCTTTGCTAGTAACCACCAAAGTTGTCCGCTGTTGACTGTAATGTAAAATGCAGAAAATTTGCATTACTAACATGCGGTATTATGCCGACTTTAGAGATCATTAGTACAGCCTCCATAAGAGCTAGAAACATCAAATTTTCAGGGAATGTAAAGCAGACACATGGAAACCAGAAGAAAAAAAAATGTTTCAAATAGACCTTGTAGTTTTTGAGAAAATCAGTGTTAAAGTTTGCAGAAAGTACGCATTGGAACCCCTATGCGGTATGACACCGACTTTAGAGGTTAATAGCAAAGCTCCCATAGTAGCTAGAAACACCAGATTTTCAGAGAATGTTAAGCAGACAAATGATATTTTCAAACTTGTCAATAAAATTCCTTTTAAATCACCATCAAGCAAACAAACATTCAAAAAATATTAACCAGTTCGGCCTATCTGGACAAGTAAGTTCATCCAGATAGGCTCTGCTGCCACCGCCGCGTGGCGCACGCGATCAGGCACGCTCCCGCACGCGCTCCCGCCGGCCGCCGCTGCCCCCCCGATCAGTGAATGGGAATATAATTATAATTATATTAATATAATTAACAAATAAATGGGAATATAATTCCTATTCACCGATCTAACTTCCCCGCAGAAAAAACAAAGCTTTCTATTGAGAGAGCGCAGTATTTCTGCCCCCCAGGAAACTTCTCCTTGTTCTTTTAGTTCCTGGATGCGAGATCGTTCGCATCCAGGACTTTTTTGACTGTCGCCATCTTGTGGCCAAATAGTAAACTGCGCCCACATACATTTTTCAATAAACAATTATCTTATTTTACATTTAAAATTGGCTGTTTCCCTCCCACACCAAAAATTACTCACATACATTTTTTATTAAGAAAAAAAAATACAATAAAAAACAAACAAAAACAACATAAATAGTTACCCAAGGGTCTGGACTTTTTAAATATGCATGTCAAGAGAGTATGTTGTTATATTATTTTAAATTATAAGCATGTAAGTAGTGATGGACGCAAATTGAAAAAATGCACCTTTATTTCTAAATAGAATATCGGCACCATAAATTGTGATAGGGACATCATTTAAACGGTGTAATAACCAGGACAGATGGGCAAATAAAATACATGAGTTTTAATTACGGTAGCGTATATTAATTTCAAACTATAAGGGCCAAAAACTGAGAAATAATGAATCTTTTTCATTTATTTCTTAATCTTCCTGTTAAAATGGATTTAGAAAAAAATAATTCTTAGCAAAATGTACTACCCAAAGAAAGCCTAATTAGTGGCGGAAAAAACAAGACATAGATCAATTAATTGTGATAAATAGCAATAAAGTTATTGGCGAATGAATGGGAGGTGAACGTTGCTCGGATGCATGAGATTTTCGGCACTGCGGTGCTGAACCGGTTAATACAACTTTTTGGTACTTTTTCTATTGCAAAGTGCTGAAAAGTTATTCTAAGTCCAAGTTGAAAAACCAACTTCCAGGAGAAAACTCAGGAGCAGAAGTTAATTGCCCAAGGAGTGCTTTCTTCTTATCTTTTTTACTTCTGTCCACTGTCCAGATGCTGGACCGGCTCTCCTCTTCCTCTTTTCTTCCTCCACCCCCGGTGCTTCAATGCAGATATCCTGTTCTGGGTCCCGATCATGGGCATAGCAATCCCCCCTGTGACCCCTGACATTGCAGGGGGGCCCAGAGGCTTTGGGGGCCCCTCCACCTCCCCTAACTGCAAATGCAGCCAATTAGCTAAGTAACCTCCACGTTCACTAACAAACGCCACCTCCTCTAGCCATGCGTGGAAATAGCAAGGAATGGGAGTGTCTACTTCACAGCAGTACACTCCCTGTTGCCATTTGCTAGCTTCTGATTACGTGACCCTCATGGGGTTTGGGGACCAAGGGTGCCCCATGCTATAATTTTTGCAGGGGGGCCCTATTAAGTTTAGTTATGCCCCTGGTCCCGATCACATGTGAGACTCTTCCACCACCCTTCTTCCACCACTGGGTGGCCCTGCAACACTGACATCATGCTCTGGGTCATGTCCTATCATGTGATCGGGAACCAAAGGAGATGTTGGCATTACAGTGGCTGCTCAGTGGTTGAAGATGTGCGCCTGTGTAGGAGGAGGAGATCTGATCCAGTGTCCAGAACAGGTAAATCACAAATTATAACATTGTGGAATATCAAGATAACTACCAAAAATAAGATGTATTGGCAGAGATGTGCTACCTGATAACATGCTGGCCAGTTAGACACAGCACTGCTGATAGCATTTGAAAATTGTGGAACACAGTACAGAGGTGTTAGATAAAATCTCTCCTCATAAGTTGAAAGAAAGAACAAAAAGTTGAGCAGTGAACAAGTCAACAATTAGCATGCATAAACCAATCAACAGAGCATAGGTGAATGTATACATTTTCTAACAGGCACACGTATTTCAACCTCTCTCCTATTATCCATAACTGAGTTGTCATAATGGGATCAGTGTGGCCTTAGTATATAAGGAGGAAAGGAAGAAACTGATAACAGTGTATGGCCTTCCTAAAATCTCTTAACCTCCTGAGCAATAATCCCGAGCTGAGCTCGGGGTATATCGCGCAGGAGGATTTATCAGGCCCTGGTGGGCCGATTTGCATACATTTTTTTTGTTACACGCAGCTAGCACTTTGCTAGCTGCGTGTAACTTCCGATCGCCGCCGCTTGCCGCCGATCCGCCGCTACCCGCCGTGCCGCGCAGCCCCCCCCCTCCCCGACCCCTTGCGCAGCCTGGCCAATCAGTGCCAGGCAGCGCTGAGGGGTGGATCGGGACTCCCTCTGACGTCATGACGTCCATGACGTCGGTGACGTCATCCCGCCCCGTTGCCATGGCGACCGGGGAAGCCCAGCAGGAAATCCCGTTCTGAACGGGATTTCCTGCTTACTCTGATCGCCGAAGGCGATCGGAGTGGGTGGGGGGATGCCGCTGCGCTGCGGCTATCATGTAGCGAGCCCAGGGCTCGCTACATGATTTAAAAAATAAAAAAAATTAAAAAATAGTGCTGCGCCACCTCCTGGGCGATATAATTGTATCGCCCAGAGGGTTAAGAGAGAAGTAAAGGTGAACATACATCAGACAATGCATGGGCAGATTGCTCACTCCCGCCTCTGCTGTACACGTGTGCGCGCCTCCCCTGCTGCTGTTTTCCCCCCAGTACATGGCGATCGCGATTGGGGAAAGAGAATGAGTGTTCCCCTATTCAATCGCAATGCCTGGAATAAATAGACAAGACCCTGATCAGGGGCCGTGTCCATTCAAATAACAGCCAGGGAGAAGTTAGAAGGTAGTAAAATGTAAAAAAAAAAAAAATAAGTGAACACTTCCTATAAAACAGGAGTGTTTGCAGTGCCATCTAGTGGCCAAAAAGTAATAACACACACGCACGCACGCACGTATGCACACGCACACACACACACACACACACACTACCAGTGGTGAGCCGAAATGTTGCATAGACAAAATTTTGCATCGTAATTCGCAATTACGCCTCGTAATCGTAATGCAAAATTTGCAGTAAAATGCAAAATTAATTTCATGTAAACCGTAATACAGTATTGTAATTTTGCATAACGTCGTAATTGTGTCATAGTTGCTAACAATTGCGTGAAAATACGGTAAATTATTATGTTAGTACCCTCCTACTGTTCAGTAAGTAGCTAATCGGGTTACATTTTTGGTTGCAGCTACAACCTTAGTAACCAATCATAACCTCTCCTGCCCTTCAGTATATAAGCTTTCAGCCATGTTCTGCTCCCTTTGGGGGTTGTTGTACTTTGTCAGGAGAAGGAATTGAGACAGAGCTGTAGAGTGATACACACCCATATTACTTTCACTTCTGTTGCATTTTCTTGTATTTTCTTTTATCTGTGTGATTGAAAGCCTGTTTTAAGAAGCTTGTTCTTTTAGGTAGGGCTTTGTTTAGACAGACTTCTGTTTTTCATTGTTATAGCCAGTGAAAGGACAGATTAGGGAGTGCCACTGCTAGCTACGTTGGGCCTGTTATCTATTTTCTGAGAGATTGTTAGATTGGGTAGTGATACAGAATAAGGGCCCGTTTCCATCTGTGCAGTGGGAACCGCCACAGAAAAAAATTGCATGCGGTTGTATGCAAATCATGCGAATTTGCATACGATTTCGCATGGATGACTATGTATGCAAATTTAACCATGACAGTGTCTGTGTGCTTTTCCATTGTTTCTATGTGAAATTATATGCGAATTTGCATGAAAATTTGCATACCAAAACCGCATGCAAATTTCCTGTTAAACACATTGTATGCGAATCGCATAGCGGTATGCCGTAGGCGAATTCTGATGGCTCTGCCGTGCAGATTTTTTTCTGCACAGAACAATGCTCAGAAATCCCATTCACTTGTATTGTATATGCGAATCTGCATGCAGGAAACGCGTGCAGATCTGCGATAGTGGAAACGGGCAATATTGGATGTGTGGTATTGCTAGGTAGGGCTCGTGTGATTTTATAGTGAGAGAGACAGGGAAGGGATACACAGACAGGAACCCTGTGCTAGTTAGGGCCTGCGATTGTATTAATACAGTGAAGGCAGCTAGTTACAGGCACCATGAACTAAGCTGAGAGAGCGTTTTTTTTTCTTTAATTTTTTTGGCCGTAGTCGAGGCAGATAAAGCTCTGCAAAAAGATTTTAGTGTGGCACTTCGACAGGCGGGGATCAACAGTCAGCAGCCGGGAAAAGGACATTCCATGTCCACAGCAGGAAGGGGAGACGCAGTAGCAGGCAGGGGAGATGTAGCAAGAAGAGGACACTCTGCACCAGGCAGGGGATGCTCTGTACCAGGTGGGGGTCAGTCCACAACTGGCAGGGGACAGTCAGCAGGTAGAGGTCAATCAGCGCCAAGTAGTGGCCACTTATAAACAGGCACAGGCGGGGTGATGATGGAACTCCCACAAAAGACAACCTTATGTGCTCATTTTTTTAATTTATAGGGCCCACACCCCATTGCAAAGAGCCAGGCTAATGATGTTGTGGACTACGTGACGAGAGACAGCGGTACTCAGTCCCCCAGGCGCCGGAGAGAAGCAGCAGTACCAGCAGCAGCACACCCATGCCTGCACCAAGATTTGCCCCCATCATCCACAAGGAGCCTTGTGGAGTTTTATCCAATCATGTGGCATGCGCCTCTGGCTACCAATCCCCCTCTGTCCAGCCTTGCAGACCTGATGGGGAACTACTACTTCATATGCACACATGCTGCCAACCAATAGACGCTCATCTACTAAGGCTTACTAGCGACCAATGAGGAGAGAAGTTGGAAATAACCCCATCAGGTCAACACCCCTTGCCGGAGCGGACCTGATGGGGAACCTCAGCCTCAAAGAACAAAACTGTAGCTCTGCCCAGCCGCAAAGTCCCTCCACACTCAGTGTGACGCGGCATGTAAACAAACTGCCCACCTGACTGTCAGGAGAGCGGCGGGCAACCAGCTCCCACCGCATCGCCCTGCCAATCCCCAGTTTACATCCCCATAATAAACACATATCAAACTTAGACATATTAAAAAACAGCAAGCGATATCATAGCAAAATGCAAGGGTAAGTGCATGTTTTAACCACATCACATGTAAATGTTTACAGTAACCATAGCAACTGGCATATACTTCACGTACACAGAAGCACCACTGAAATTTACACAAACACACACCTCCCACATGATGGAGGTGTGGAGGCAGTTGAACACATCTTGACATGTGCTTCGGATTTTAGTCTGACACAGGTCAAGTTTCTTTGTGGCCTACTTGAGTTGTTACTCTCTTGTAATTATTTTTTGGTGGAGGACCAGTACTATTTGCAGGTGAAGGGTACGGCTATGGGTTCTAATGTGGCCCCGTCCTACGCAAATATCTTTATAAATGTCTATGAGGAGACGTTTGTTTACACTAATAACATTTTTACTTCCAACCCAATATGCTGGTTCAGATATATTGATGACATATTTTGCGTGTGGACGGGGCCACATTCGAGCCTTGTTGAATTTGTTAACGAGTTACATGGGCAGTGTAGTGATAAACGGCTAATGATACATGCCGATGGTTGGGAGGTAAGCTATCTGGACACAGTGGTACGACTATCCAAGAGTAGGTTGAGAACAGACTTATACGTAAAACCTAAGGGTACAAATTCAATTTGTGTTTCGATAGTTTCCACCCACCTTCTACAAAACTATCCATTCCAGTAAGTCAATTTCAAAGGGTTTAGAGGATAGTTGAAAATGAGACAGTTAGAGAGATCAGGTTGAGTGAGCTAGAAAATAAATTTATTGAGAGAGGATATCCCCAGCGGGTGCTGAGCAGAGCCAGGTCAGGTCAGGTCAGGTCTACAGAGAGACAGATCAGATAGGATCAATCGAAGGTGAGGACACAACAAGCGCATTCCATTTGTAAGTCAATATAATGTGCATAGTGAAAGAATAGCGGGTATTATACGTAACAACTGACGTATGCTGAGTGACAATCTTGGTGATATTGAAGAATTTTGCAACCCCCCTTTAATGTCTTATAAATGAGCCCCTACCCTTAGGAACAGAGTGGTGCATGCAGATTTGGGTAGTAAAAAATCGAAAACTTTTGTATCTAGACGTCAAAATGGTACTTATCCTTGCCTGAACTGTGTGCACTGCAGTAGTGTCATTAGGGGTACAGACATTTGTCACCCACATAAAGGCACTAGATTTAGAATTAATTGTAGATATGATTGTAATTCTAGATTTGTCATTTATGCACTTAAATGCCCGTGTGGCCTTTTATGTATAGGTGAAACCACGCAACCTATAAAAGTGAGGTTGCCATCTCACAAAAGCACCATTAGAAATAATGCTAGGGAGTTGTTGGTCCCTGCTCATTTCGCACAGGCTTGTCATACAGTGACACACACTTTCCGAGAATGATTATACCAGGGAAATTTGAACGATACACTTGGTCCAGAACGGACAAACCCTATAGGTATAGAACTAGAGTACGGTTACTCATACATAAAAACCCACATGGGTGACAAAGAGTTCCATTTCAGTCACTCTTTAGCATTAGAAGCGGTATACTGTGCTGTAAGTGGAGGTCTTTGCTGATCCCCCACAAAGGCTATTTATCCAAAGTGGTGTAGCTATTCCACATAAAGAACCGCTTTTATAGCTTCAGAGACAGTTGCTGGGATCATGCAGAGTCAGATATTGTGGTATCTGTGACCTGCAATGATCCCAAGTCGGTATGCATCTGTCACTGACAACACTGGGGTGGTATAGAGACGTGCTTGAGTGCTATTTACAACGTGATTGTATATGGTAATCTGACATGTTTCACCCTAACGGCTTTCTCAAAGATTGCTGTACATATATACAATGAAATAATACGTATGTTCAGTGCTGCTCGGATACCCCTTTTCAAAATCCGGATCCAATTCGGATCCGGGTACCCAGATATCCGATCCGGATCGGATATCCGATTTCAAAATGTTCCAATCCGGATCATATCCGACCTCAGTATCCGGGGTATCGGATAAAAAAAACTGAAGTGGACTGTAAATTGCTTTAAAGAGTAACTGTCAGGCTGCAAAAGCTAATTTAAACCTCTATTCTCCTGTGTTAAACAGTTTAGAAGGAAGCCAAAAAGGCAATACTGAAGTTAAAAATCTCTCTTACTTTTGATGTGTGCTGAACAGCAAGGCTGTTATTCCCAAGCTCTTAAAAGGACGAGAGGCTGCATAACATACTGCAAAGCATTCTGGGGCTGCTTCTCCCCACCTTGGGTCCTCCCCTCGGCTGCTAGTGAGAAGTTACAGGCTCATGTTACAGCAGCTTGTAATGCAGTCCAGCTCACAGCACTGAAAAATCACAGGGCAGAGTATACTGCATGAGTCCGCTATTGTTCCTAGCCACATGGCTAATTAACTACTTTGGCCTCCTGGACGTACTAGCTACGCCCAGGAGGCCATGTGCGCGTCCGCGCGCTCCCGCGGCCAATCGCGCGCGTGCACGCGTGCTCCCGGCCGTGGATCGTTAGCCCGCGAATCAGTGAATCGGACTATGGTGCCCGATCACTGATTCCTCTCCCCCGCAGAAAAAGCAACAGCTTCTCTCAGAAGCTCCGCTTTTTCTGGCTGTTGCGTTCCCCGTGCGTCCCTCTAAGCGTATGTTACACTTAGAGTGACGTTGTGTAAACAAACTCATGGCCGCCATCTTGTGGCCAAAAAGTAAAACTACAACTAAAAGTAAAAAAAATAAAACTTAACACACATTTACATTATAAAAGTAATGTTTACATCCCACCCTCCCAAAAAATACCCAAATAAAATGTTTAGTATAAAAAAAAAAAAAAACATTACAATAATAAAAAAAAACATGTAAATATTTACCTAAGGGTCTAAACTTTTTAAATATCAATGTAAAGATGAAATATTTCTATATTTTTTCTATTCTAAACTTGTAAATAGTGATAGATGCAAAACGGAAAAATGCACCTTTATTTTCAAATAAAATATTGTCGGCATACATTGTTATAGGGACATAATTTTAACGGTGTAATAACCGGGACATATGGGCAAATACAATACGTGAGTTTTAATTATGGAGGCATGTATTATTTTAAAACTATAATGGCTGAAAACTGAGAAATAATGAATTGTTTCCGTTTTTTTTCTTATTCTTCCTGTTAAAATGCATTTACAGTAAAGTGGGTCTTAGCAAAATGTACCCCCCAAAGAAAGCCTAATTGGTGGTGGAAAAAACAAGATATAGATCAGTTCATTGTGATAAATAGTGATAAAGTTATAGGCTAATGAATGGGAGGTGAACATTGCTCGGATGCATAAAGTGAAAACGACTGAAGGCTGAAGTGGTTAATATTCACTGCACAGTAGTGTTGTCCATTAGATCTTTTTTGTGAGTGGAATCATCAGGAAGCAGGCAGGACATGACAACACAATTGGCTTCATAGGAGACAGACAAACATGGAACCTGCCATGAGCTGTCAGGAGCATCATTCTCTGCAAATACTATATAAAAATTCTGTGAAATCCAAACGTGGACAGTGTAATGCATATGCAATGTAAGTACAGCCAATATTTAGCTACTGATATATGTGTTTTTTTTTTCTCTGAGACCTTATACCTAACAGCTCCTCTTTAAAAACATTTTTTAGGATAAATGAGGCATGCAGCATTATTATTTTTTAAAGGGGACCACTAATTGATGATGGGGGGACTTAAAATCCCCCCCCCCAAAAAAAAGTGGCTGTCAATTAACATCAGGACTAGGTTCCAGACAGCGGTCGAGCAGCCCACATTGTGTCCAAAGTCCAACCGCACAACTGGGACATGACAGTTTTCAGCCAAGACACCTCCAAAGAATTATGCAGCAATTGTGTTTTGGGTTAAATATAGGTGGTATCACTGCCCTGTGGCACCCTGGTCTGGCGGTGGGAGCTGCACAGGCAGCAGGAGCAGGGCAATGCAGCAGCAGGTGTAACGTGTGTCAGGAGCATGCCGGACGTGGAAAATGGCACTTGTCACGTGGCACGTGTCACTTGGCACATGTCATGTGTCCCTTGGCACGTGTCACGTATCACTTGGCATGTGTCACGTGGCACTTGACACGTGTCACGTGGCACTTGGCACGTGTCACATGGCACGTGTCACGTGGCACTTGGTATGTTTCACTTGGCAAGTGTCACGTGGCACTTGGCACGTGTCACATGGCACTTAGCAAGTGCCAAGTGACACGTGCCACCTGCCAAGTGCCACGTGACACGTGCCAATTGCCACGTGACACATGCCAAGTGCCACGTGACACATACCAAGTGATATGTGCCAAGTGCCACGTGACACTTGCAAAGTGCTGAGTAACAGTCAGACACCAGAGGAGAAGACCCTAGTGCACACTAACTGTCACACTGGCACTTTTCACAGCAGAGCAGTTCTGTAGAAAGCTAACACAGTAGTACTACTACTCTAACAACTACTAGCACTGACCGCAGAACTACAGTACTAACTACACAATAACACAGTAATCCTATCCCCTAATTCCTAACCTAACCTATACCTAAGGCTAATAGCTGGCCATCAGGCAGCAGCTGGCCTGGTCTGTGCACAGCACACACACAGACACATAGCAGCTGCCTGCAGCACACACTCTGACTGTCATGCAATGACATCAAGCTAATTAATGATTTAACAATAGTATAGTGATAGTGAAGGGGTTAATCACTGAACAGCTTTCTGTTTATCACTGTGTACAGCCCTTGCTAGGCCAGCAGCACTGGAGCACACACTCTGACTGTCACACAATGACAGCCCTTGCTAGGCCAGCCAGTACTGGAGCATGTCTCTCAGTGAGCATTCCCAAGCTAGGACGATATGTCTCATCATGGCAGCCCTCCTTATTATACAGGGTGGCTGGCCAGTGTTTCTTTCTGTGACTGGGTGCCAGGGTTTAGGCTGGGAGCCCTCTGATTGGCTCAATGAGGTCAGGTGGGGCTGACCAGGGTTCCCCTCTGTGATTGGTTGCTAGGGCTTCTGCTGGGACTCTGATTGGCTCCAGGATGTCATCTCCTTAGTTACAGTATTTCGGATCCGGATATCCGCTAATATCCGTGGATATCCACGTTATGCACCCAAATATCCGCAGATAGCTATCCGGATTTCTACAGAAATATGGAATCCGGATCGGATAGCTGATAAATGGTCGGATATCCGGGTTTCCCGGATATTCAGAATCCGGATGAGAAGCACTGCCTATGTTAGTATCTATTCTTATGTTAGTGTAAATTTCAGTGGTGCTTCTGTGTGCGTGACGTATATGCCAGTTGCTATGGTTACTGTAAACATTTACATGTGATGTGGTTAATACATATGCACTTACCCTTGCATTTTGCTATGATGTCGCTTGTTGTTTTTTAATATATGTCTAAGTTTGATATGTGTTTATTATGGGGATGTAAACTGAGGATTGGCAGGGCGATGCAGTGCGAGCTGTTTGCCCGCTGCTCTCCTAACAGCCAGGTGGGCGGTTTGTTTACACTTACTGTGGAGGGACTTTGTGGCTGGGCGGAGCTACGGCTCCGTTCTTTGAGGCTGAGGTTCCCCATCAGGTCCGCTCCGTAGGGAGTTTTTAAGTTTTTAAACAGAATGATAACATTTATTAGCTAACTGAAAATAAAAACAGTGAGCCTTTGGCTTCTTCAGACTTTGTATATTTTTGTAGACATTATACTAACAAGATGTTAGAGCACACAACTATATATACATTCAGCATCAGAAGGAGATACATAGTTTGTTTTGCAAATATAAGTACATGTAATATAATTGTCATCCTGTTGCACTGATAGCTAGCTAGCAAAGTACAATGCTCTTCTAAAATGAGTCAGGAAATAATTAAACTGTAGCAAAGAGAATGCTGTGGTCATTCCCTAGGAAAAACAAACAAACAAACAAACAAACAAACAAACCATACATTTAACAGGTCTCAGGTCTTTAAGAGCTGACCAGACCAGTAATAAATCTGACAGCCTAGAGGGAGAAGATTCCTGGTTGTGATTCTGAATGTGCATGAAAAAAAACCCTTAAGAGTTCTGCTACTAAACCCAAGCTGGCACTTCTCACAGCAGCTTGATTGTCCCCACCATCATACAGAGGACATAATAATCAGTTCACAACACATACTGACTGTCCTCAAACACACTCTACACAAGTAAGAGAGATGTAGGGATCTCTGGAATTCAGGCAGACCAGAGCCAAGCAGTAGAGATGATTTACTTTGACATGTGACCTCTTATCTCTCAAAGTCCTGCACCCTGCTGATTTTAACGCCCTAGGCCATGGCCTTTATGGCCTTCCCAGAAATCAGACCCTGCCTGGGGGAGTCAATGCATTATTACTGTAGCCTGACCCTTTTCTGGAAGTCATCTGATAGTTTGAAGTGATGACAGACAGCCTATGTTGTATTGTGTTTCTCAAGCTTGTCAGTTGCCGCTGACACCAGCTCCTCCATGTCAGAACTTGGAGGAGGAGTAGAAGATTTCCAATGAGCTGGAATGAGCGCTCGAGCAGCATTGATCAAGTGGATCAGAAAGGATTTTTTATAAGCTCTGATGTAGGAGGTGGTGTCATGGAGCAGGAGACAAGCAGGAGTTAATAGGATCTTGTCAGTTGTAATATGTTCCATCATGTGTTGATTTTCAAAAACTAGATATAGCTGGGCAGTCCCAGAAGATGTGTAGAAGGGAGCCCACAGCCGCCGCACATTGCCAACACTGATCTGGAACAGCAGGAAAAATTTTGTGTAACACATGAGGGGTCTTGTACCAGCGAGTGAGAACTTTGTATCCAACTTCCTGGACATTAGTATTCAAGGAACCTCTGTTGTTAAAGAGGATAATCTGTTGTCATCGTTCTTTATCAAAAGTGAGATCCAAATCCCTTTCCCATTTCTCTTGAAAATGTTGAAGGTGTTGCCACCCCAGTTAGCCCCTATAAGGAATTGATATATGGAGGAGATAAGATGTCTATGGGGGGGGGGGGCTCATTGGAGACCAGGTTTTCAAACAAGGTAAGCAGTTTAGACCAGGTATTCCTAATCTTGTCTAACCTTAAGTAGTGGGAGATCTGTAAATACTGCCACCAAGAGAGAGGAGTGGCCTCAGTCTCTGAGTTGAGTTCAACTAAGGGCTTGATTTTACCATTGCATATGACATCTTTTACTCGTGGATATTTAGTTCCAGATTGGGTAGAGAGATATGGAATGTTGCAAGATGGGGGAAAATCTGGATTACACACCAAAGGGGTCCGTTTACTCGGGAAGGAAGCCAGGCCAAATGTTGGAAGGCGTTTGCATAAGCCGGTTATTGAAGCATCAATTAAAGGGTTACCTAACTCACCCATAAGGCAGGGGACACCCACCCAAAAACTGGAGCAGATGTTGATGCAAACTTTTGTTCAACAGAGACTCGGAGTTTCATATCTTTGGTGTTAGACCATTCGACACTTAGACCATTCGAACACTTGACAATTGTGAAGCCATGTGCTATTTACTTAAATCTGGGACACCCAGACCTCCACAGTCCACACTCCTTAGGCAGAGAAAGGATAGATCTTTTCAGTCTGGAAGGTTTGTTTCCCCAGACAAATCTGGAGATTTGCGTTTGAAGGGAGTGCAGATAGGATGGAGGAAGAGGGATAGGCAAGCATTGACTAACGTAAAGGAAACAAGGAAGCAGGTTCATTTTAATAGAGGATATTATTCCGAACCAAGAGAGACACGGTTTCTTAGCTCAGAGCATAGGTTCTCAAAGTGGGTGCCGCGGCGCACTAGGGCGCCGCGGGCAGTTTGCAGGGGTGCCGCGGCTGGGTGTCCTTGCGTGCTGGAATCACAGCTACGCCTGTGTCCCTTTGTGGAGCTGATTGTTTTTTTATGAATGGCCAGCGTAGCCACGTGTGTGAGAGTCTTGTGTGTGTGAGCTGTGCCGCCCCTCGCTCTCAGAGATCTCTGATTGGACGGCACGTCATCAGTGGGGGATGCTCCGGAGATCAGAGCCGCGCTGATCAAAGCAGAGACTCTTCACTCCCGGACTTCTGGCTATCGTCTGTCCCCAGCAAAGAGCGGCGCGCAGAGAACAGAAAAGTAAGGTTTCCTACTGCTTCCTGGTTGGGGAAGAGGGTCGGGGGGTTGGGTGTGCTGGGCTAGCATGTCTAAGATGCCCAAATATTTGTCTGATATTGCCTGGTTGGTGAAGGAGGTTTTGGTGATGCATGTTTACCTGGGGAGTGGGTTGGGGGAGGCCACGTGGGGGGGGGGGGGGTAGAGTGGTATGCTGCCAGCCAGGTTGCATTTTGTGGGGGTTATGTGCTGCCAGCCAGATTACATTTTGTGGGGGTATCTGCCGCCAGCCAGATTGCATTTTGTGGGGGTTATGTGCCGCCAGCCAGATTGCATTTTGTGGGGGTTATGTGCCGCCAGCCAGATTGCATTTTGTGGGGGTTATGTGCCGCCAGCCAGATTGCATTTTGTGGGGGTTATGTGCCGCCAGCCAGATTGCATTTTGTGGGGGTTATGTGCCGCCAGCCAGATTGCATTTTGTGGGGGTTATGTGCCGCCAGCCAGATTGCATTTTGTGGGGGTTATGTGCCGCCAGCCAGATTGCATTTTGTGGGGGTTATGTGCCGCCAGCCAGATTGCATTTTGTGGGGGTTATGTGCCGCCAGCCAGATTGCATTTTGTGGGGGTATCTGCCGCCATTTAACTACTTGATGAATTATCATGAGGCATGTAACTACTTGATTATTTTATCTAAAATGTATCTGGTCAGACCTAATCTCTGTGAATAACACCGCTACTTATTTTGTGTTTTTTTTTTTTTTTTTTTAAAGGGAACCTTAACCGGCGAGGGAAAAAAAAAATCACTTACCTGGGGGCTTTCCCAAGCCTCCTGCAGCCGTCCGGTGCCCGCGCCGGTCCTTCGGTGCCCTCCGGTCTCCCTCCGCCGCTAAGTTTCGTTTTCGGACGACTGCCAGTCGTCCTCGGGCCTCTTCCGCATTCCTCGTCGTAAACTGCAGTAAAGCGCGTCCGCATGACGCCGAACGTGTCATGTGCATGACGCCAAACGCGTCATGCGGACGCGCTTTACTGCAGTTTACGACTAGGAATGCGGAAGTGGCCCGAGGACGACTGGCAGTCGTCCGAAAACGAAACTTAGCGGCGGAGGGAGACCGGAGGGCACCGAAGGACCGGCGCGGGCACCGGACGGCTGCAGGAGGCTTGGCAAAGCCCCCAGGTAAGTGATTTTTTTTTTCCCCGCCGGTTAAGGTTCCCTTTAAGTCTGCCCATTATTATTATTATTATTTAGTATTTATACAGCGCCGACATATTACGCAGTGCTGTACAGTGTATATATATATATATATATATATATATATATATTGTCTTGTCACTAACTGTCCCTCAAAGGAGCTCACAATCTAATCCCTACCATTGGCATGACCACGCCGATGTTCCAGTGCGTGGTGACACCCATTTATTTTTGCTGCGGCGCGCTGAACCTTCCTTGGTGGGCCCTTAGTGTCCCAGTCCGACCCTGCCAGCATGTGATGATATCGGGGGGGGGGGTAGGGAGTTGCTTGATGTTTGGCTCCATACATGGTGTTTACTTGGGGGGGGGGCATTTGGGGTTGAGTCTGCTTGCTCTTTGGCCACACAAATTGGGCTTGATTCATCAAGCGGCGTCATATAGCATTACACGCGGTGCTTAAAGGGAAGATCCGCGCTGCCCAAAAAAAAACAAACTGCACTTACCTGGGGCTTCTTCCAGCTCCTGGCAGTCGATCGGTGCCCTCGCCGCAGCTCCTCTCACTCCCGGTGTCCAGCGGTGAAGAAGCTGACCTCGCCAGGTCGGCTTCCGGGTCGGCTTCCTGTGCGCTCCAGGGCGCGGGTCACGTGGGGTACGTGATGTCATCGGGTCTCTACTGCGCAGGCGCAGGAGTTCTGCGCCTGCGCAGTAGAGACCTGATGACGTCATGTACCCCACGTGACCCGCGCCCTGGAGCGCACAGGAAGCCGACCCGGAAGCCGAGGGCACTGATCGACTGCCAGGAGCTGGAAGAAGCCCCAGGTAAGTGCAGTTTTTTTTTTTTGGGCAGCGCGGATCTTCCCTTTAAACTTGCACACACTGTGTTACCTGTGTGTTACCTGTAGGGCTGCTCTGAGGCCTCACACGCAGGCTCAGACAGGCCCGGCGGGAGCTCGGGTTTTTGCCTGGTAGGCCTCTTGCCCCTGGGGGCCCCAGTGCTGAAAAGGAGGGGGCACAGCGCAGGAAGGGGGGAAGTGGACACAGAGTGGCGGGGAGGGGGGGAAGCCTCCCCCCTCTTCCTCACCTAGGGCCCGCTCCTTCCACGCTCTCCCCACCAGAATTGCAGCTAGCCAGCGGCAGCAGCGGGGAACAGCTTACCGAGAGATCGATAGCTCTGCGTGCCGCTGCTGGTCTGGTCTTCTGCACTGACACAATCCAATCACACTCTCACTGTACTTCCTGTGAGAGAGTGATTGGACAGTGCAGTGCAGAAGACCAGACCAGCAGCGGCACGCGAGATGGTATGATTCTCAGTAAGGGATTCCTGCTCGCTGCCGCTGCTGGGTGCAATTATAGAGGGGGGAGCGTGGAAGGGAGGGCCCTAGGTGAGGGGGTGGGGCTTCCCACCGCTCTGTGCCCACTGCCCCCCTTCCAGGCTGGGGGCACTTATAGACCTGCCTACCTAACTGGGGACGACACTTGTAGACCTGCCTACCTAAACTGGGGACATCTATAGACCTGCCTACCTAAACTGGGGACACGTATAGACCTGCCTACCTAAACTGGGAACACGTATAGACCTGCCTACCTAAACTGGGGACACCTATAGACCTGCCTACCTAAACTGGGAACACGTATAGACCTGCCTACCTAAACTGGGAACACGTATAGACCTGCCTACCTAAACTGGGGACACCTATAGACCTGCCTACCTAAACTGGGGACACCTATAGACCTGCCTACCTAAACTGGGAACACGTATAGACCTGCCTACCTAAACTGGGAACACGTATAGACCTGCCTACCTAAACTGGGGACTCCTATAGACCTGCCTACCTAAACTGGGAACACGTATAGACCTGCCTACCTAAACTGGGAACACGTATAGACCTGCCTACCTAAACTGGGGACACCTATAGACCTGCCTACCTAAACTGGGGACACCTATAGACCTGCCTACCTAAACTGGGAACACGTATAGACCTGCCTACCTAAACTGGGAACACGTATAGACCTGCCTACCTAAACTGGGGACACCTATAGACCTGCCTACCTAAACTGGGAACACGTATAGACCTGCCTACCTAAACTGGGGACACCTATAGACCTGCCTACCTAAACTGGGAACACGTATAGACCTGCCTACCTAAACTGGGGACACCTATAGACCTGCCTACCTAAACTGGGGACACCTATAGACCTGGCTACCTAAACTGGGGATATCTATCGACCTGCCCGTCAGGCCCTCTCTTTTTTGGGAAATCTGCTGACCATCTGAATGCATTTTGTGGGGAAATATACTACACATGACCTCACTCCAGCGCTGTCACCAGCCATCCGGCCTGCACCTGCCAGAGAGCCTCCATCCGGCCTGCACCTGCCAGAGAGCCTCCATCCGGCCTGCACAAGCCAGAGGGCCTCCATCAGGCCTGCACAAGCCAGAGGGCCTCCATCAGGCCTGCACAAGCCAGAGGGCCTCCATCAGGCCTGCACAAGCCAGAGGGCCTCCATCAGGCCTGCACAAGCCAGAGGGCCTCCATCAGGCCTGCACAAGCCAGAGGGCCTCCATCAGGCCTGCACAAGCCAGAGGGCCTCCATCAGGCCTGCACAAGCCAGAGAGCCTCCATCCGGCCTGCACCTGCCAGAGAGCCTCCATCCGGCCTGCACCTGCCAGAGAGCCTCCATCCGGCCTGCACCTGCCAGAGAGCCTCCATCCGGCCTGCACCTGCCAGAGAGCCTCCATCCGGCCTGCACCTGCCAGAGAGCCTCCATCCGGCCTGCACCTGCCAGAGAGCCTCCATCCGGCCTGCACCTGCCAGAGAGCCTCCATCCGGCCTGCACCTGCCAGAGAGCCTCCATCCGGCCTGCACCTGCCAGAGAGCCTCCATCAGGCCTGCACAAGCCAGAGGGCCTCCATCAGGCCTGCACAAGCCAGAGGGCCTCCATCAGGCCTGCACAAGCCAGAGGGCCTCTATCTGGCCTGCACAAACCAGAGAGCCTCCATCAGGCCTGCACCAGCCAGTGAGTCTCCATCCGGCCTGTACCTGCCAGAGAGCCTCCATCTGGCTTGCACAAGGTGGTCATGGGCTACTTGGAGAGGGAGTGTTTCCTCATTAAAGGAGGTAATTTCCTCAACATATTATTGATGCTACATGTGGCTTATAATATGTCTTCAAGTTCAATGTATACAATTTGGCAACATTTGATGTGTAATATGGCTACTATTGTTCATACCCAGACCCACAAGAATATTTTTGCTTATCCTTTTGCAGATTTCTCACGCATTGCAACGTCAAGACAAGAAACACAATTATACAAAATCAAAAACTGTGCTTAAAAATGGAAAGGTTTTTGAACTTCAATAGGAAACACGGGAATGGAGACAAAGATTGTGAACCACAGACTAGTGGTGGCAAAGGTGTGAAGAGACGTAAATGTCGGAAATATGACGACTCCTATCTAAACTTTGGTTTTACTTCAGTGGAGATCCATCAAGAAGAGCGTCCGCAGTGTGTAATATGTCTCAAAGTTTTGGCTCCAGAGTGCATGATTCCTAGTAAACTAAAACGTCACTTGGAAACAAATCATCCTAATGTGGCTAATAAATCTCCTGATTTTTTTGCAAGAAGATTAAGTGACATACAAGAACAAAAGAAAACATTTTTGAAACAAGCCTCAATACCAAAAAATGCCTTGCTAGCCTCATACAAGGTAGCATATTTAGTGGCAAAGTGTAAAAAGCCCCACACCATTGCAGAGGATCTGATTTTACCAGCTGCTATGGAGATGGTCACACTTATGGCTGGAGAATCTACAGGAAAACTGCTTTCCAAAATACCTTTATCCAACAGTACTGTTAGTCGGAGAATTGAATGCATGGCCGAAGATCTCAATGATCAAATTACTGAAAAAATGAAGGGAAAGGAATTTGGATTACAGCTTGATGAGGCAACTGACAGCCACAAAGATGCTCATTTGATCTGCTATGCAAGATTTATTGATGAAGACAAAATCATGGAAGACCTCCTGTTTTGTAAAAGTATTACGGCAGGTATAAAGGGACAAGACTTGTTCAATATTCTGGACACTTTTATGAGTGACAACAACCTGGACTGGACAAAGTGTGTTGGAGTTTGCACGGATGGAGGTCGTTCTATG
Source organism: Hyperolius riggenbachi (assembly GCF_040937935.1). Lineage (NCBI taxonomy): Eukaryota > Metazoa > Chordata > Amphibia > Anura > Hyperoliidae > Hyperolius > Hyperolius riggenbachi. The sequence continues at coordinate 23,255,712 of NC_090648.1, forward strand.
TCTGGCTGTTATGTAGGCTTACAGGCACTTGTAAGAAATAAAGCTCCTGATGCACTCTGGACCCACTGTGTTATCCACAGAGAAGCACTTGCCTCAAAGCAACTCAGTCCTCCACTTAACCTAGTAATGGAAAATGTCTTAAAAGTTGTAAATTACATTAAAACTCGACCACAGAAAGCACGTTTTTTTAAAAAAATGTGTGAGGATATGGGATCTGAGCATACATCCTTATTGTACTTTAGAATTTATGCAAGCTGTGACAGCGCTCCTCTTTCCTTATAGTGCAACCTGCAAGATCAAAATCTCAACATAGTGCATTACTGCAAGATTAAAATTCATCCACTCAGAACACCCAGTGCAAATCGTGTTTCACTCGTGAGTCAATCTTTGTGCGATCAGTCATGCGCCCCTTATAAATTACAGGCTCACCAGATGTTAGCCACCTCAGTTCTCAGGTGGGTCTTGCGCATAATTCAATGTTACCACTCAGGCACTTTAAAATTTCCAATGGCTTTAATCCGCTGTTTTCCACTTAAAAAAATCACAATAAAATAGACATAGTGTAAAACCCTAAAAACAATTGGCCAATGCCCTGCGCTATATCGCACTCACATGAGTAAATATTTCAAAAGCATATCAGGCTACAGAGAGCCTTACGGTGTCACCTCCACAGTGGTTCCGGCGTCCCGTTTCCACTACGGCGCCGTAGTGGAAACGGCGTAGTGGAAACGGGACGCCGGAACCACTGTGGAGGTGACACCGTAAGGCTCTCTGTAGCCTGATATGCTTTTGAAATATTTACTCATGTGAGTGCGATATAGCGCAGGGCATTGGCCAATTGTTTTTAGGGTTTTACACTATGTCTATTTTATTGTGATTTTTTTAAGTGGAAAACAGCGGATTAAAGCCATTGGAAATTTTAAAGTGCCTGAGTGGTAACATTGAATTATGCGCAAGACCCACCTGAGAACTGAGGTGGCTAACATCTGGTGAGCCTGTAATTTATAAGGGGCGCATGACTGATCGCACAAAGATTGACTCACGAGTGAAACACGATTTGCACTGGGTGTTCTGAGTGGATGAATTTTAATCTTGCAGTAATGCACTATGTTGAGATTTTGATCTTGCAGGTTGCACTATAAGGAAAGAGGAGCGCTGTCACAGCTTGCATAAATTCTAAAGACAATCCGGTGGATTTTGATAGCGAACACTCTGGTTTGGTTGATAGAGGACATTTAAAAGACTTTTCTGTGGTTGACTTACGGTGGGCGCAGTCTGTATCATTATAATCCTTATTGTACTACTGTAGCTCACGATGGCTCTCTCGTGGCAATGTACTGTCTCGTGTTTTTGAATTGCGTCAAGAACTCTACTCCTATCTTGAAGAAGAAGATCATGAGTGTGGCAGACACTTCTTAGATACAGGTTTCTTGGCAAAATTAGCATACTTGTGTGATGTCTTCCAAAAATTGAATGTTTTAAATCTCTCCCTACAGGGAAAGAACACACACATTCTGAAACTTTCTGAGAAGATATCAGCATTTAAAAAAAAATTAATACTTTGGAGGAGGAAATTAGAAGAAAATGATTGGAAGGACTGTTTCCCATTGATGCATGATTTCATTACATCCAATGACCTATCCTTGGACCATGAACTGAAATGTGTTTTTGAATACCACCTCACACAGCTCAGTTACTGGTTTGAAAAATACTTCCCAGAAGATTGTAATAAATATGCATGGGTCCAAGACCCATTTCGGAATGAGATTCCATCAGATTTTACTTCTGCCGAACAAGAAAGTTTCATTGAATTGTCCTGTGACATAAATTTAAAAGCCAAATTTTCTCACATGGACCTAACTGATTTTTGGATAACAATTGCTAATGAATATCCCCTACTGAGTGCGAAAGCCAAGCGCATTTTAATTCCATTTGCAACCTCATATCTATGCGAGGCTGGTTTTTCAGCAGTTGCTGTGATTAAGAGCAAGTATCGTTCAAAACTTGAAGTGGAAAAGGAAATGAGGCTGGCTGTATCAAATCTGATTCCAAGGTTTGAAAAGTTGTGCAGTGCCCAACAGGCTCATACTTCTCATTAGGTAAACTAAAGTGGTTTGTTAACATGTCTACCTCTCTGTCCGACACCCTGTATGTTTTCTATTTATTGTCCAGTGCTGTGTAATAGTAATATGTCCGCACCTATAAATACAATAAATACAATAATTTTACCAAATCGAATTATGTGCAATTTTTATATGTATACTTTTCAAGCCACTGTAACTTATACTAGAACAAATACTAACTGGTGTTGTGTCATAACAGCATTTCGGTATTTGGTTTTGTCAAGGGGTGCCTTGAAAAAATTTCAAAGTCACCAAGGGTGCCCTCACCTGGAAAAGTTTGAGAACCACTGGCTCAGAGGTTTAAATCGTTTGAAAGAGTTCTGCCCAAAGGGTCAAAGTTTAGGTGAAACAGCTCAGACAGATCTCTGAATATATTGATCCCCAAGTATTTTAGTGATGTTTTGGACCATGAAAAGGCAAAAGATTGTTTGCACTGTGAGATGATATCTGCCGATAAGGAGATGTTTAGAGCTTGAGATTTAGAAAAGTTGATCTTCAGGTTAGATAATAAGCCAAATTTGTGAAATCTCGCTATCAGGTTAGGCATGGTTGTCAGTGGATCTTGCAAAAAGAACAGAAGATTGTCCGCAAAGAGGGCGACCGAGTACTCATCTGACCCAATCTTCAATCTCTTGATGGATGGGTTGGATCTAATGCAATGGAGAAAGGGCTCTAAGGTCAGGATGTAGATGAAGGGGGAGAGGGGGCAGCCCTGCCAGGTTCCATTTGAAATTATGAAAGGAGAGGAGAGAACCCCACTGACTCTGACTTTAGCTGATGGATTGGAGTAGAGGAGCCCAATCCATTGGAGCAAGGGGTCTCTGATGTCAAGGCGCGACAGGGTGGACCGAATATAGTCACAGGCCACCCTGTCGAAGACCTTTTCTGCATCAGTAGATAGAAGGAAAGTTTTAGTGCCAATTTTCTCTGTGACAGAGATAATGTCAATCGTACGGAAGACATTGTCCTTTGCTTCCTTCCCAGGGACAAATCCCGCTTGGTCACCCGCTACAGATATAGGAATAAACGGTATCAGTCTATTCACAATTATTTTAGCTAGGATTTTGGCATCTAGGTTAAGAAGCGAGATTGGCCTATAGCTGGCACATTGCTGAGGGTCCTTCCCTGGTTTTGAAATCACAGAAATATCAGCTTCCAAAACTGCAGGGAAGGAGTTGTAGAAGAGTCAATTGAATTAAAAGCTGCTACAAACCTAGGAGCAAGAATATGGCAAACAGTCTTGTAATACTGAGAAGAGAGGCCGTCCGGGGGTGCTTTACCTGCTTTAAGGGCAGAAGTAGCTATAAGGAACTCCTCTTCTGAGATAGGAGCAGAGAGTGCTTCCTTGTCATCAGATGAAAGGTTAAGGGGTTGACAGAATTTATCTAGAAAATTACGCATTTTAGAAAGTCTATCAGCCCAAACAATGTGTAGCAAGCACCTATGGTGGACCGAGGAAAAAGTGAGGCGTGCTCTCCACTCCAGTCACCTGTGCACTACAGGTATCTTCACAAATAGCTGTTCCAATGAGTCAGCACCGTCTTCAATAAATAAGCTCTTTTATTAGTATCAAAGTATCATTAAGATCAAGGAAATCAAGCAACAAGCTGGTTGCTTGATCTCCTTGATTTTAATGATACTTTGATACTAATAAAAGAGCTTATTTATTGAAGATGGTGCTGACTCATTGGAACGGCTATTTAGAAAGTCTATCAGGGCTTCTTAAATCCGACTCCCCTGGTGGGTGTAAATTGTATAGTTTATCGTAGAACTGTCTGAACTGCTCCAATATAGCCTCGGGAGCACACAGTTTCCTCTGTGACTTATCAATGACAGAAGAGATATGTGTACAAAGAACCTGCTTCCTCAGAGTCCTAGCCAGGTATTTACCATGTTTGTTTCCAAACTCGTAAAAAATGTGTATGCTCTAACCAATCTTTCTTTTTGCTTCCACAAGAAGATATCTGGAAAGATATTCTCTCTAGCTATAGCCAGTTCCTCCATTCTATCTGCTGCCAATTAATGTTTGTGAAGTCGTTCAATTTCATTATCCCTGGCAGTAAGGTTTGCTATGGCCTCTTCTTTTTCCCTTTTAAGTTTGGCACCTAAGCGAATAAGCCTTCCCTGAACTACCACCCTGTGTCCTTCCCATACTGTGAGATGTGAGGTATCAGAGTTTTGATTTAGCGTAAAATACTCAGAAAGGGCAGAGGAGATCTCTTCCACTCTTGCCTTCTCAGCTAGGAGATGTGGGTTTAGGCGCCAACACCAAGTTTTAGAAACTTAGTCTGGGAGTCTTAGGGTAAGGGTAACTGGAGCATGGTCTGATATGGCTTTAACACAAATAGAGGCAGACTGTACTAAACCCACAATTGAGGCACAATGTGTTCACTTTTGACTCACGTTTCTACCTCCAGGTCAGGGGGGTGGCAATGGGAGCCAAGTGTGCCCCATCTGTCGCCAACCTGTTCCTTGGTTGGTGGGAACGTGAGGTTGTCTGGGCAGATGCAATGAAGAATTACCATCCCCACATACTGGGATGGTTCAGGTTCATTGATGACCTGTTCATGATCTGGCAGGGGCCCAGGGAACTATGTGTAGAGTTCCTTGCTGCCCTGAATCACAACAGATTGAATATATTCCTGACATACAATATCAGTGACTGTGAGGTGGAATTTCTAGACCTTAGAATTAGGAAAAATTCCAAAGGGGAACTATCTACCACTATATTTCGGAAGGCCACTGCTGTAAACAGTGTTTTGCAATACCAGTCTCATCACATGGATTGTGTTAAGCGCAATATCCCTACGGGACAGTTTGTGCGTTTACGCAGGAACTGTTCTGAGTTGAATGATTTTGAGCAGGAAGTCGTTGATCTGAAGGAACGATTTCGTGATAGAGGCTATCCCAGAAAGTACATTGAGAAAGCGGTCAGGAGAGCCAGAGCAACTTCACGGGCAGATCTCTTAAAACCTCGTAGAAGGACTAAAGACACCAAACTTAGGATCGCCACTCCTTACAATACTCAATGGCAGGAACTATATGATATAGTTGGGAAGCATTGGGGGATTCTTCAACTAGATTCCGATCTAAAACCTTTCCTCACAGAGCGACCAAGTATGACAGCCAGGAGAGCTCCCACCTTAAAAAATCTACTATGTCATAGTCATTTTCAGAGATCCACAGGATCATCTACGGTAAAGGGCAGTTTTTCGTGTGGTGCCTGCAATGTCTGTCCCAATATGAGGAATGTTAAAACAGTACAAAATAAACACACCGGGAAACAGTTTTATATTAATGATTTCAATAACTGTAAAAGCACCGCAGTGGTTTATATGCTACAATGTCCCTGTGGATGGCAGTATATTGGGCAGACTAAGAATATGCTGAAAACACGACTACAGAAGCATAAGTCAGTAATTAAACTTGCGGCAAGAGATAAAGAAGCAGGCAAGACCTTGACAACGTTAGCCACACATGCCCTTAATGCACATAGAGGTTCACTAAAAGATTGGCTATTCTGTGGATTGGAAGGAATCAAAATGAACAACAGAGGGGGTGATGTCATCAATAAACTATTGCGAGCAGAGTTGAAGTGGATGTACAGGCTCCAGACAAAGAGTCCTATGGGGCTCAATGAGGATGCCAGTTTTGGTTGCTTCCTGCCCCAATAACGAGAATGTTTTTTGTTATCATTCTTGTTTTATTATCATTTTTTTCTGATATCAGACATTATACATATATATTCTTACGTTTATACCAGTACTGTCTCTAACAACTCTTGATGTGTTCTCTTGTCTTGTAGCAATAGGCCGTGTCCATTCTCGATTTACTAATTACATGGATTTGGATGGTCTTTTTGATAATTGCTTGTCATAATTATGTGTAAGTATGATATATTTACAGTTCCTACATTATATTTCTATCTGTAGGGATGGCTATTGGCCTGTTTTTTTGGTGTTTTTGTGTATACTTTTTGTTTGACCGTGAGGTAAGCATGGTTGTTTTTCATGGTGTGAAGGTAGATACATTGGCATTAGAGTATATTCTGTATGTTTATTGATGCATGAGTGGTGGCTCCACATATGGTTATGTCACGATGATTGTCGGGTCTCATTTTTTATATAATTGCCTGGTGTTCGCCAGCAGTGAGTACTGGTGATCACTGGCATCTTATGTCACTGGTGGTCACATTTGTGCATGTATTCACATTTATCTTCATTGCCAGAGGGTAAGTACTGGCACAATATTACACAATTTTTCTTATCACCTATGTGGCATTGATATTTGTCAGTTGCCTTGTTTATTTTTGTTTCACCTTTTTTTTTATTCATTGTTTTATATGCATTTCATACAATTGTTTTTTATTCTATCTTTCATAGAGTCGGTGTGGTTTTCATGCACTTTATGAGCACTCGTCACTTTTGATCACTTTGGATCTACAATCAATTTTACGTCGGACTTCCGAATGGACAACAATATTTATTATATATATATATTTTTATATTGATTGATATTTATTATTGAATAGGGTATTATGTCACATCACTAGCAATATATTTTCATGTTATTGGTGCAGGGTATGCTTATACTTGGTGCAGTTCGCACTAATGTTTCTGTATTTTTCTTTTTTCTTATTTAATATACTTTTTCCAGCAATTGTAGTACATATGTGCACCACTAGATGGGGTTATCCCACGAGCAGTGAGTTTATCTATACAGTGTCTCTAAATTTATTCTCTAGGTTTACTCCGTAGGGGATGATGTTCCAGAGTTACTTTGTGAGTTGTATACAACACTACATTAGCCATACAGGCTTTCATTGTGATATTTACATATATTTATCTTTGTACACTTAATAAATATATTTGCACGCATTTTGCATTTCCTGGCTGGGAGAGCTGCTGTTTACCATTTGACGTTTTTTTAAGGCGCCGCCGCTCATGTCGTGCGTCATTACGCACGCACGACTGAGTGATGCGGAAGGAGGTGTGGCCACGCCTCCCGTCCTCTACACACGGCGTTCACCAGCCTTATTTAAGGCTTCCCTTTTTACCCATCTTTTATCTCTGAAGAAGCACCGTGGAGGTGCGATACATGTGAGCTTGTCCCTTGCCAGACGGAGCAATTTCAGCGGGTTCTAGTGGTAAGCAGCGCTTTCTTAGCTTTCTTTTATTCACACAACGCTTGTCATTTTATTTACAATTGACTACAGACTGCAACTTGGAGATTGGTCTCTTGTTAGACAGCTTGGTGTTATAGCCTTGGTGCATTATATTTACGCTGTACCACTGCCCTCTGTTGTTATTAAGTACTGTACCTGTTGCATTGTACAATTCAGCTGAGTCTGGCTACGTGGATTGTTTTTATTGTGATTTTTGGGATACGTCCTTAATAAATTCACTTATTTTTACATTACTTGTCATTTGCGTGCAAAGATTTTTCTTTTGCAGTCATGGTTATCTTTTCTTGTGAGTCATAGTTGTTAGTATTTCCATGACAATGATTTATATTTGGTTGCCCTATTTGTTAGTGGTCACTTATCAATGACAGAAGAGATATGTGTACAAAGAACCTGCTTCCTCAGAGTCCTAGCCAGGTATTTACCATGTTTGTTTCCAAACTCGTAAAAAATGTGTACGCTCTAACCAATCTTTCTTTTTGCTTCCACAAGAAGATATCTGGAAAGATATTCTCTCTAGCTATAGCCAGTTCCTCCATTCTATCTGCTGCCAATTAATGTTTGTGAAGTCGTTCAATTTCATTATCCCTGGCAGTAAGGTTTGCTATGGCCTCTTCTTTTTCCCTTTTAAGTTTGGCACCTAAGCGAATAAGCCTTCCCTGAACTACCACCCTGTGTCCTTCCCATACTGTGAGATGTGAGGTATCAGAGTTTTGATTTAGAAAAAAATACTCAGAAAGGGCAGAGGAGATCTCTTCCACTCTTGCCTTCTCAGCTAGGAGATGTGGGTTTAGGCGCCAACACCAAGTTTTAGAAACTTAGTCTGGGAGTCTTAGGGTAAGGGTAACTGGAGCATGGTCTGATATGGCTTTAACACCAATAGAGGCAGACTGTACTAAACCCAAGTCTCTCTGAGACAAAAAGAGATAGTCAATGGCCTTAATTCACTAAGCTTATCTCCTGTCTTTAATAACTCTTCTAGAGTTGTTACCATGGTGATAAGGCATGTAGTATTCAGGAAACATTTTACCTCAGGCAAACCTAAAGTTAACTCTTCTGTCTTTAAGTTAACTCTTTAATCCTTAAAATAACTCCAGAGTTAAAGACAGGCTGTGCATTAACTGCATGTGAAAATAACTACAGAGCAGGTAAATTTACTACAGAGGAGGTAAATTAACTACAGAGGAGGTAAATTAACTACAGAAGAGGTAACGTAAGGAATGAAGAGATAAGATAACTCTCTTACTTGCCTTATTATCTCCAGCATGATCTTAGTGAATTGAGGCCATTGCGTGAGTGCTTGTCATGTATCTGAGATAAAACCTTCGGTTGATTAAATCTCCATACGTCAACTAGAGACAGTTTCTGTAATTGTAGCTTAAAGAGGAACTGTAACGTGAAAACGTCCCCTGGGGGGTACTCACCTCAGGTGGGGGAAGCCTCAGGATCCTAATGAGGCTTTCCACGCCGTCCTCCATCCCTCGGAGGTCTCGCTGCAGCCCTCCGTACAGCGGTGACGTCATTATTTACCTTCCTGGCTCCAGCGCAGGCGCTCTGACGGCTGTCAGCTCTGAAGTAGGCGGAAATACCTGATCGCTGTCGGGTCCGCTCTACTGCGCAGGCGCAAGTCTCCGGCGCCCTAGTCACCCTCTTGCCCGGCGTCTGACAGCTGGTGTGGCGGAACTATTAGCTCGCCAGCTATTACCATACAAGCTGGTGGAGTCAGAGGCTTTCCGTAAATTTGTGGCCATTGGGACACCGCAGTGGAAGATACCAGGCCGCACTTATTTTTTACGAAAGGCCATACCCAAACTGTACCGTGCAGTTCAGAGGGAAGTGGTGTCATCTATTGCGAAGAGCATTGGGTCAAGGGTCCACCTGACCACGGATGCCTGGTCTGCCAAGCACGGGCAGGGCCGCTACATTACATACACAGCCCATTGGGTCAACCTGGTGACCGATGGCAGCAAGCAGGGAGTACGTGGCTGTTCAGCGGACCGACTTGTCACACCTCCACGGCTTGCAGGCAGGCCTCCTGCCACCTCCTCTCCTTCTCCTCCAGCTACATCCTCTTCGCTGTCAACCTCCTCCTCCTCAGCTGAGTGTAAGTTGAACTCTAGCGATGCTGCCATCTCCTCTTCCTCTCCAGCTACACAGCCCCATCTCCCCAGAGCCTACACTGCATGCCAGGTACGACGGTGTCACACAATTTTAGACATGTCTTGCCTCAAAGCGGAGAGTCACACTGGAGCAGCTCTCCTGGCTGCTCTTAACAAACAGGTGGAGCAATGGCTGACCCCGCCCCAGCTGGAGATCGGCAACGTGGTGTGTGACAACGGCACAATTCCGCTTTGAATTTGGGAAAGCTGACACATGTACCCTGCATGGGACATGTGCTGAATCTGGTCGTGCAAAGATTTGTCTCAAAGTACCCAGGCTTAGAGGACGTCCTGAAGCAGACCAGGAAGTTGTGTTGGCATTTCAGGCGGTCTTATACGGCCATGGTATGCTTTGCAGACATTCAGCGGAAAAACAACTTGCCGGTGAGACGCTTGATATGCGATAGCCCGACTCGCTGAAATTCCACCCTGCTCATGTTCTCTCGCCTGCTAGACCAGGAGAAAGCCGTCACCCAGTACCTGTATAACTACAGTAGAAGGACACAATCTGGGAAGATGGGGATGTTGTGGCCCAACAGCTGGATAGTGATGCAAAATGCATGCAGGACCATGCGGCCGTTTGAGGAGGTGACCAACCTGGTGAGTAGTGCTGAAGGCACCATCAGCGACTTGATCCCCTACGCTTACTTCCTGGAGCATGCCGTGTGTAGAGTGGTGGATGAAGCTGTGGAGGAGCGGGAACAGGAACAGCTATGGCAGGAGGAGTCATGGGACCAATTTTCAGCCGAACCACAGGTTTCCTCAACACCTGCTTCACCACAGAGGGGGAGGAGGAGGAAGAGGAGGAGTCGTGTGGGGAAGGAGAGGAGTCAGACTCAGATGATTATGAGGAAGGTGTTTCAGTGGAGGAAGAAGAGGCGGCAGTGGCAGAAGAACAACCACAGCAGCCGTCACAGGGGGCTTCTGCTGCTCCACGTTCCCGTGGTATTGTTCGTGGCTGGGGGGAGGAAGAGGAGTTGCGTGACGTCACTGTGGAAGAGCAAGAGGAGATGGAGAGTACGTCTGGATCCGACTTTGTGCAGATGGCCTCTTTCATGTTGTCCAGCCTCTTGAGGGACCCCCGTATCAAAAAACTCAAGGGGAATGACCTGTACTGGGTGGCCACGCTACTAGACCCTCGGTACAGGCACAAAGTGGCAGACCTGTTACCAACTCAACACAAGGCGGAAAGGATGCAGCACTTGCAGAACAAGCTGTCAATGATGCTTTACAATGCATTTAAGGGTGATGTGACAGTACAACGCAATAAAGGTACCACTGGCAGTATTCCCCCTCCTCCTCAACAGTCCACGCAGGCAAGGACAGGACGCTCCAGTGGTCTCGGGGTGATGTCGGACATGCGGACATTCTTTAGTCCAACGCCTCGCAGTAGCCCTTCGGGATCCACCCTCCACCAACGCCTGGACCGGCAGGTAGCCGACTACCTGGCCTTAAGTGTGGATGTACGCACTGCGACTGCGAGCAGCGACGATGAACCCTTGCTCTACTGGTTGTGCATGCTTGACCTGTGGCCAGAGCTGTCCCAATTTGCCATACAACTTCTCTCTTGCCCTGCCGCAAGCGTCCTGTCAGAAAGGACCTTCAGTGCAGCTGGAGGCATTTGATCAAACAATATCATCGCAACCAAGAATCCTTAGAACAGATGGAAAAATATATATATATATAGCAGCCAAAGTCCAACACTTCAGTATAGCGTCTTGATCAATGTTTGAATATAGCTTTGGCGCTGAATCATATACATCCACCACCAGATAACACCATAAAAACAGATGCGCTTACCAGATTGTTACAGACCTTAATTACAGGGTCTGCAACAAAACGTTATGAGGTCAGCGGCAGGAGTCTTCACAGCTGGCCTCCTCTTCCCACAAGCAATTTGATTCAAATCCTTATATGCAGTGTTTCCACCGTATTACACATGGAAAGAATCAATACACTCATCTAAGCGTATCTATTTGGCGTTTTTAATATAGATCCAATAAAAACAGCATATAGATCCAATAGAAACAGTTTCATCAGGCAGCCCCTGATGAAACTTTGACAGTGAAACCGGTCGGGTGAGGCGGACGTGTGGCTGGACGGCGTCTTATGATTATCATGTGCTGTTGTACACCGTGGGTCCCTGTGATAAGGGCCCAGATGTGAGTGACCTTTTTAAAGTTTTTTTTATATGCTGTTTTTATTGGATCTATATTAAAAATGCCAAATAGATACACTTAGATGAGTGTATTGTGTCTTTCCATGTGTAATACGGTGGAAACACTGCATATAAGGATTTGAATCGAATTGCTTGTGGGAAGAGGAGGCCAGCTGTGAAGACACCTGCCGCTGACCTCATCACGTTTTGTTGCAGACCCTGTAATTAAGGTCTGTAACAATCTGGTAAGCGCATCTGTTTTTATGGTGTTATCTGGTGGTGGATGTATATGATTCAGCACTGAAGCTATATTCAATCAGCTGGAGGCATTGTCACTGAGAAGAGAAGTCGCCTAAGTCATGACAGTGTTCAGTACCTGACCTTTATCAAAATGAACGAGGCATGGATCCCTGAGGGCTATTGCACGACCGAAGACTAAGTCAGTCCCCACACACAGCATCTCTGCCTGCAGGCCGCTTGACAACCATCTACAGTTTCAAACAATTGAAAAAAAAAAGGCAGAAAACTTGCCCTCCGTAAAACATTCTTGGCAAATGCTTTCGACTTGGTTTGTCTTCCGCTGGATCAAGGGTCCATCTGATCACAGATGCCTGGTCTGCAAAGCACGGTCTGGGCAGCTACAGCATGGGTCTCAGCAGGCTCCCACTTCGGGCCGGAATCCAACCTTCATTCCCCGCCCATTACCCATGGTGACAAATAATGGCAGACTTGCCCTCCATAACGGATTCCCGTTAAAGGATTTAAAGTTGATTCATTACAATTAGGGCCTCAAAAGTCCTCCTGAGTCCTGTATTGTTATTTTTGGTAACTACCTCGGGGCCGGCGTGCATGCCTGCCTGCTGCCATCCTTGCCTGTGTAGTGGTAGCCGTTGCTCAGGCTCCACACCGGATTTCATCCCTCATTCCCCGGCCATTACCCGGGGTCACAAATGGCAGACTTGCCCACCTCCATATGATTCTCGTGAAAGGAATGTGGTGTCATCTTTACTCGCCATAACTGGTTCTCGTTAAAGGATTTAAAGTACATTCATTTCAAATATAGCAAGCCCTCGATAGTCCTCCTGTATTGTTATTTTTGGTCACTACCTCGGGGCGGGCGTGCATGCCTGCCTGCTGCCCTCCTTGGATGTGTAGTGGTTGCCGTTGCTCAGGCTCCACACCGGATTCCATCCCTCATTCCCCGGCCATTACCCGGGGTCACAATGCCAGACTTGCCCGCCTCCATAGGATTCTCATTGTAGCGGTACTGAACAAGTACACAGCAAGTAGAAAATGTAATTTAAAAACAAAACGTAAGCTTTTTAACAATGCCATGGAAAGTTGAGAAGGCAGTCACACATTACCTGACATCACTGAGTGAGGAAGAGCAATCTCGCCATGTTGCGCAGTAGTCCAGCATGGCCGTTACTACACAAACAGCTGGTAACTTGCAGTGCGTTACACAGTTAGTTTGGTGCATCAGTGTGAAGCAGTACTCTAATTACACTACCTGATTGATGTATACACATGCAAGATGTTTGAAAGCACGTTAGGCCTGCAATTTAGCATTCAATGTGATTTCTGCCCTTAAAACGCTGTTTTGCTTCACATCCAGATTTTTCCCCAGGACTTTTGGCGTGTATCCCACTCCGCCATGCCCCCCTCCAGGTGTTAGACCCCTTGAAACATCTTTTCCATCACTTTTGGGGCCAGCATAATTTTTTCTATTTTTCAAAGTTTGCCTCCCCATTGAAGTCTATTGCGTACCCGGTTTGCGAACCTAAAATCGGAGGTTCGACCCATCACTAATTAGGAGTGTACACATTTGCCAAAGTGATTACTCTATTGGCAATTTTGTCTTTTACAAATAGGAATCTCCCAGCTGGGTCTTGTTGAGTTTCAAGTAAGGTAAAGGGAATGTTTTGATTGATAAAAATGGAGACTCCCTTCGTCTTAGTGGTGTCAGAGGTGGCGTGGTATGCATTAGGAAACCGTTTGTCAAATCTGGAAGGAATGTGACCTGTTCGCAAATGGGTTTCCTGAAGGAAGGCAAGATTTGTTCTCTCGCGCATTAAGAGGTCAAAAATCATGGCCCTCTTCTAAGGTGTGTTCATGCGATTTACGTTCAAGGAAACCATTTTCCAGATGAAGGAGCCTGAGTTGTCACCTCCATTAGGGGTGCTCACAGCATTACGTGGAATTAAGTTTTCCGCGATTCCGGCCGGAATTTGGTGGTTCCTTTCCGTCGCACCGTAACGGAATTGCTGTGGGGGAATTTCTGCGGAGCGTAATTCCGCCAGAATGCAAATTTTTGTAAGCCAATCACAAGGAAGCCCCTAGAAGAAGCTTAAAGTTAAAACACCAGGATTTCTGCATGAAAATAGGAATTATTTCAGCAGCAATTACAGTGTTAACAAAAACCAATTAATCCTATGTTAGCAACCAGCTCCCTAGCTATCTCACCTATTCCAACCATTTTGTATAGGTCCCAAAGCTTACGCGACACCTCCTGCAGTGCCAAATCCATCGCCATGGAACCACCCGCCAGGTCCCAAAGCTTACGTGACACCTTCAGCGGCGCCAAAACCACTGCCATGGAACCACCCGCCAGGTCCCAAATCTTACGTGACACCTCCTGCAGAGCCAAAACCACCGCCAGGTCCCAAAGCTTACGTGACACCTCCTGTGGCGCCTAAACCACCACCATGGGACCAAGCTTAAGCGACATCTCCTGTGGCGCCAAAACCACCGCCAGGTCCCAAAGGTTACGCGACACCTCCTGCGGCGCCAAAATGACCGCTGTGGGACCACCGCCAGGTCCCACGGCTTAAGTGACACCTCCTGCGGCACAAAAACGACCACCATGGGACCACCGCTAGGTCCCATGGCTTAAGCGACACCTCCTGCTGCTGCTGCAAAAAAAAAAAGACCGGGGGAACAGCCACTAGATCCCATGGGCTACCATTTAGCATAAATTCTTTACTCTTTCCGAGCACCCCTAACCTCCATATTCTGCTGATGTGCAGACATATTCCTGCAAACCAATGCCAGTAAACCCAGAGGTCATGGTGAATTGATCAGTGTGGGGGAATCGGGGACTCCCCTCCCCACTGGTTGATAATGTTCTCGACTCCAAAGAAAAAAGGAAAAAAAGCAATACAGGCATATAGGATAAATGGGAGAGAAACAGAAAGAAAGGGAAGCTAAAAAAATGAAAAGAAAAGAGGGACAGGAACAGAAAAAAAAAGACAGCAGCCAATCCACTTGAGAGCTTGAAGAGTTAGGCATCCCACGTGGGTACAACATGGATTGTTGCACTCACCTAATTAGTGGGTAACCGTACCCGTGTGATTAGCTAACACACTGTTAGGGGTTGTGGAAGAATTCCGTGGGTATAAGAGCTGTACCTATAAATGTCGTGTCTGCAATGAGCAGATATTTATCTAAGCTACCAGCCCAACGTTATTACATAAACCTTAACTTCCTTACAACCGCCCCATGCCAATGGGCACGGCTGCGGCGGCAGCCCCAGGACCGCCTAACGCCAATTGGCGTCCAGTCCTGGGGCCAGCTAGTCCTGGGGCCGGCTACTGCAGGAGATCGTGCGCAGGCTGCAGCGCATCTCCTGCTTGGGGGGCGGAGCTCCGCCCCACCTTCAGTCTCCAAGCGGCGATTGCCACTCGGGAGACTGTCTTTTCAGTTGGTACAGCACTGCGATCAGCAGCAGTGCTGTACTGGGGAAAACCATGTGACACGGCTGTCCCCCCTGGGGCAGAAGAGAGCGATCGGCTCTCAAAGGCTGAAGCCTATGAGAGCTGATCGCCATGATTGCCTGGCTGGGGGGAGGGAGAGTTTAAAAGTAATAAACAAAGAAATAGTCAAAAATATTTTAAAAAATTACATAAATATTGATAAAAAAAATTAACACAGGGGGGTTATCAGACCCCACCAACAGAGAGCTCTGTTGGTGAGCAGAAAAGGGGGGGGGGGGGATCACTTGTGTGCTGTGTTTGTGCTGTGTTAAGATTGACCTTAAAGCTGCAGTGGTCAATTTTATGAAAAATGGCCTGGTCTTTAGGGGTGTTTAACCACTTCTGGATTTTGCAAATGCTTATCTACGCCCCTGCAATAGATAAGCGTTTGCAGTACATTTGTTTACCGTCGCCTCCACGATCGCCGCACTTCCCCGTCTGCAATCGCCGCTATCCCGTCCCCTCTGTTATCGGGATACCCGATCACTGAGGCTGTGATGACTCACAGCCTCCTGCAGTGTTGATTGAAGAAAATCCCGGCAGAAACAAAATGTAAACACTTTGTTCCGTGTGAAATTTATTCAACACAGAACTCCATAGCGCCATCTTGTGGCCAAAAAGTAAAAATACATCCAAAAACAGTCTAATATACTAACCCATAGGATAATTAAATATTTTTTTTTAATATTTTTAACCCCTTCCTCCCCACCCCATAGTTACCAAAATAAAACACTTGTAAAAAAAAAAAAAAAATACTCCAGTAAAAAAAAAATATATAAATTGCTACCTTAGGGAATTTGTTAATATGTATGTCATTACTGTGTATTTTGTAATTAAAGTCTTGGAATAATTATTCTAATATAAAAAACACTAAACGGAAAAATAGACACCTTTATTTCCAAATAAAATATTATCGCCACACATTGTGCTAGGGACACAATTTAAACGTTGTAATAACTTCCTTGCACAATACATATAAATAAAATAATGGTTAGCAAAAAGTACTGCCCAGAGAAAGCCTCAGTTTGTCCTGCAAAAAATAATATATAGATCATGTCAGTGTGATAAGTAGCAATAAAAAAGTTATTGGCGAATTAAATTGCTCTAGTCCTGAAGGCGAAAAAACCTGTGATCCTGAAGTGGTTAACACTGTGGTCCTGAAGTGGTTAATCACATAACCCAAAAATAATTCAGACTCATCATAGAACAAACAAGGAAGTATCCCCCCTCTCGCCTCCCGCACATTCTCCCAAACCTATAATCAAGGGTCCAGTATAGGCTTGTAGCCTCACCCATCCAGGAGACTCAGTTGAAAGCATAATACAGCTAAAAACAAGAATTATAACAGGTTTAACCACCCCAGAAGTAAGCAAATACAGCACACCTCCACACCATTCAGCATAAATGTCAGCATTGCTAAACGAGGTAATAGCATCATAATCCAGTAAAACGGGATGTAACAAGAGCAGCATAAAAGTAAAAAAGAATAACCAGGTAATATTTTAAGAGGTCAGTTAGTGAACGGGTGAGGAGTGAGTTAATGTGGGGTTACTTGAGTCATGGACAGGACCTCGTACCATAAGGGGGGACCCCTAGAAGGGCAGTCTGTGTGGGGAAAATAACAAGGGAGAGAGTTGGAGGTAAAGTAGAGCTTCAATAAGCCACCACTTAGTCGCCAGTGGAAATATCAGAGACCCGGGATGAGACTGAAGGTCTCCTCTGCGTCAGTCTCGGATCAGAAAGATCTTGAAATGTACATGGAAGTTAAGTCTCGAAGTCAAATGAATAGTAGCTCCACCGGACGTTAGATCAGGAATCGTCATCTGACCGTCCCAATCGGGGATATCCATAGATGGCAGACGTAGCTCAGTAAGAGGTCTGGCTACCTATGAATTACTGGGGAGAGGTAGAGGTCTGGCTATCTATGAATGACTGGGGGAGGGGCAGAGGTCTGGCTACCTATGAATTACTGGGGGAAGGGGGAAGAGGTCTGGATACCTATGAATGACTGGGGAGAGGGAAAAGGTCTGGCTACCTGTGAATGACTGCGGGAGGTGGAAGAGGTCTGGCTACCAGGGATGCTCATCCGGATTCCGGATATCCGGGTAACCCGGATATCCAAACTTTTTCAGCTATCCGACCGGATTTGGATTCCGGATACCTGGGCCCAAATACGGATAGCAAACCGTGGATATTTGGCCGCATACCTGGATATCCGCGGATATCCGTCGGATAGCCGAATCCGAATACTGTAACTAAGGAGATGAAATCATTTAGCCAATCAGAGGGCTCCCAGCAGAAACCCTAGCAATCAATCACAGACGGGAACTATGGCCAGCCCCCACTGTATATAAAGAGGCGGCCATGTTGAGGGAACTCGTCCTTGCTTTGTGACTGCTCACTGAGAGAGACACTCCAGTGCTGTTTGGCTAAAGCAAGTGTTTTCTACTGTGTTAAACCCAGCGTTTTTGCACATTAACACCTCTACTATACCACTCTTTTATTGTTGTTTAGCTAGTTTTTTGTATTGTGATTTTAGTTAGTGTGTGTGTCTGTGACAATCTCTGCTGCAGCCTGCAGCAGCTCTGCTAGTTAGGTGTCTGTGTCTGTGTGTGCTGTTTGTGCACATAGGCCAGGCCTGTGCTATATTGCCTTAGCTACACAGTATAGTTTAGGGCATAGGGATTACTGTGTTATTGTGTAGTTATTTAGTACTGCAGTGCTGGTTGTTAGAGTAGTACAGTGTCTGTGTTAGCTTAATAGTACAGATTACTGCATTTCTGCTGTGCTGCTGACTCTGAAGGTGGCCACACCCCATACAATTTTTTAAATATCTGTTCAATTTAAAAATTGCAATCAATTTTTCTGACGGATTGTAACATTTCAAAAATATGACCAATGTACCACACACGTTAAATTTTTTACCAATTATGATAAAAATGATTGAAAACTCTGACAAAATTGCTAGTGTGTGTATATTACTAAATTGACAATCTAACACACACCATACAATCTGTAGAAAGGTTGAAGAAAAATATCTGGCATTCCGGATCAATTAAAATCAAAGAAAACTGATTTTTCAGTCGAATGAAAAAAAGCTTTTGATTTTTTTCGGGAGATCTGATCGTTTTTATCGAATTGCCGTAAAATCGGATCATTTTATTGTATCGTGTGTGGCCACCTTGAGTGTAAGTGTGTGTGACACAGACCGTTAGTGTGCACACTGTGTTCTACTCTGCTGTCTGTCTGAAATCCAGGAGGCTTTGCCTAGCGATTGGGGTGCGAATCAGAACTGCGCTGGTTAAGTTCCAAATGGTGCAAACACAGAGAAAGCAAGTACTCATTAACAAGCATTTTCTATTATTGTGCTGATTAACCACCCTGGCGTTCTATTAAGATCGCCAGGGAGGCTGCGGGAGGGGTTTTTTTTTAATAAAAAAAAAACTATTTCATGCAGCCAACTGAAAGTTGGCTGCATGAAAGCCCACTAGAGGGCGCTCCGGAGGCGTTCTTCCGATCGCCTCCGGCGCCCAGAATAAACAAGGAAGGTCGCAATGAGCAGCCTTCCTTGTTTTGCTTACATCGTCGCCATAGCGACGAGCGGAGTGACGTCATGGACGTCAGCCGACGTCCTGACGTCAGCCGCCTCCGATCCAGCCCTTAGCGCTGGCCGGAACTTTTTGTTCCGGCTACGCTGGGCTCAGGCGGCTGGGGGGACCCTCTTTCGCCGCTGCTCACGGCGGATCGCCGCAGAGCGGTGGCGATCAGGCAGCACACGTGGCTGGCAAAGTGCCGGCTGCGCGTGCTGCTTTTTATTTGAGCCAAATCGGCCCAGCAGGGCCTGAGCGGCAGGCTCCGGCGGTACTGGACGAGCTGAGCTCTTCCAGACCGCTCAGCAGGTTAAAACCCACGCCTGGCAGTTTAGAGTAGCGGGGGGTTTGGTGGATTAATGGGGGTAACCCTGAGGATAACGAGCAGTGCCAGGACACTTCCATACACTTCCATACCAGATGAGAAAGAGAGACACTTAAACCACACCCATGCCACGCCCCTGATCACGCCCCCGTCACACCCCTAGTCACGCATGCAATAAAAATATCATGAGAAAAATATGTTGTTTCATAATTCAAACCACACTGGTCCTTTCTATCCTGGTTCATTTTCCTTTATACTAACATTTTAAAATTAGTAATATATCAATTTAAAGGATGGGAATAAAGTTTAGAGTCAAAGACACTTTTTAGTAGAGAAATATATATATTTACATAGAAAGAGGGACAAAGTCCTGAGAGAGACAAATGAGGAGGAAAGAGGGACAGGGCTCCCAAAGAGGGACCGTCCCTCCGAAAAAGGGACAGTTGGGAGCTATGCACTTCTGCAAAGGTAATCTAGCCCACAATGGGCATCCTTCAGTAGATTTTACCCTGGTTCAGGGGTACTTTCAGAAACATTCAAGATGGAGTCTTAAATGCTAAGAAGGCTGTAAAGGTCCGTTCATATACTCAATGTCACACCATGGCTATTGGGACCAATTCCTCGAGCGACATTGCAGGGCAAAGGCTGTGCAGACACGTCGCTTGCTTGGAAGGAAACAACGCATTCTGTTCTATGTTGGGGGGCGATGCTGGAGTGACGTCGTGCAGCAGGGGTATTAAGTAGGGAGAACAATGCTATCTGCTGTCGCTTGCCCAAAGTGATCCGCCAAAATGGTTCGCTGGCCAAGCAGTCATGGGGCATCGGGTGCTGCTGTACACGCTCTTTTTACCAAAGGTGGTTATTATCAGCCTCCTTGGACAAGTTCCATCTGGTGTGTGTACTGGCCTTAAGATTAGTTTGATAAGGAGCCCTTGGTTATACAGTTATGCCCCTGCTGTAGCAGGAGGACATACCACACATTAACCTTAACGGGCAACTGAAGCGAGAGGGATATGGATGCTGCCATATTCATTACCTTTTAAACAATACCAGTTGCCCGGCAGCACTGCTGGTCTGCTTTACTGGAACAACCACACTTCACCACCTTTACTGGTCTCTAACTCTAGCCCTGGAAGCCGGTGCAAGCCCCCTGCAGGTACACCACTCCTGCAACGCCATGTACTAGAACAAACCTAGAGACTGCACACAAAAGGCTTCTTGAAGTATCTGTATTAGCAGCATACAGAGCAAGCAGAGGTGCACCACATGTTTCCTCAGGTGAGGAAGGGCTATGACCAAAACATGTTGTGTGCCTCTGCTGGCTCTGTATGCTGCTAATACAGATGCTTTAAAGAGAACCAAAGACGAAGCACCTTCCTGTATTTTATTATATTTATCAGTGGGGACATGACAGTAAACACCTACCATGCTTTTAGTTTTATTCTTCTCTACCTAATCAGTCTGTTATCAGCTGTGATAAGAATCTCCGACTGAACCTTCAGTCTATGTTTGACCTGGAATCATTACAGCTGAGTCAGTCTTCTGTGGAGTCTTTTCAAGCCCAAGCCTGCCCCCTCCTGGCTCAGCTTTCCTGCTTTGCATACTTAGAGCTTTGATGACATGGGAGGGGCTGCTGCTGCCGAGAAAGAAGCTCTGACACACACAAGTGTATCTGTGTGCACTGTGCAGCCAGTCATTATCTACTGCATGCAGTTTCATTTCTATGAGAGACACTTCCTACAGGTAGCCACACAGCATGCCAGAATAATACAGTTGAAAGCACACCAATGAAAGGCTGCAGCAGCAGCCCTGCTTGTCTATAGTCTCATAGAGGCTAGACAGCACACCCAGAACAGCTTATAACCTGGAAGCAGAAGGGATATGAGCTGGCGGCCATACTGGATTTTTCCTGGAGCAATAATGGATAAAAAACACTCAAAAAGGCACACCAGACCCGCAAAATTATCAGGTAGAGCATTTATTCTTTACAAGCTATCAACTGATATGTTTATTTTGTGTGAATCGTTCATCTCTGGTTCCCTTTAAGAAGTCTTTTGTGTGCAGTCTCTAGGTTTGTTCTAGTACTGCTAGTCTGTTTGGCTGCAGTAGTGTCTTAATAACGCCAATAACGTTTATATAGAAAAGTATTAGAGGCAGAGGATCAGCAGGGCTGCCAGGCAACCGGTATTGCTGAAAATGAAATAAATATGGCCACCTCCATAGACCTCTCGCTTCAGTTGTCCTTTAACGTGAACCTGAGATCTTTCACTAGCCCCTATTTATACTTACCTGGGGCCTCTTCCAGCCCCATGAGCACATGGCCTCCCTTGCCGTCCTCTTCAGCCCCTCCACTCTGCCACTTTATCTCTCTGTTCTGCTGGGCAGTCACAGGCTTCTGTGCATGCGGATCTCGGGTCTGCCCGCACCTCTCATCGCGCTCCCGTGTCCTGGAGGATTCTGCGCCTGTGGGGGAGCCTATCTGCCCTGGGCTGAAGCCAGATCCCAGCGGACCACTGGAGGGGACATTACACTGTCCACTCCCTCTGACTGCACGTGATCCAGCAGCAGGTGGGAACACAGCCTAAGGACTCATTCACATCATTGGTGCAGACTGGCCATGCTATCGGGATGCAATCTGTATGATTGCACGCCATCTGCGCGCTGCTGATCTCACTCACTACAGTGAATGGGATCAGCGCTGTGATTCCTGAAAAATGCATGCAGCAGTGCGATAGCGCATCACACTGCTGTGCAGCGCAGAAGTGCTGTCTATGCACTTCTGCCATTCTTGCGTGTTGCACATAATATGTGCTGCCAAAATTAGCACCGAAGTGCCTATGATGTGAATGAGTCTTTATCCTGTAAAACCAAAAATACTATTTCCATTAAGTCTGAATGTGCAGATGGGAAACTGCTGCCGATTCAAACAATAGCTTGCTGTCCGGATCGCTTGCCAATCTGGACAGCAGTTCTCCAAAGCACACACCTGAATCTCTATAACCGTGCACGGCATAACTATAGCGATCGGCTTCGCAGCAGCACCGGTGACATGCCCGATTGGAAATGAACATGGCACCTTACAGGTGTGAAAGAATGTCTGTTATCCTCTGTAGCTACCATTCAGAAAAAAGAATTGGTTGAAGTAGCTGCAGGGCTCATGCTTTTCAGCCAATTTACAAGCTCCAAAGCCCCGTTTGATATCAGTGTTAATCTGCATATCTTTAGGTAATAGCCTTCTTTACAAAAGTTTGATGCTGCAACAGGCTGTCATTAACACCTCCTGGTCTCAGGAATTTTTATGACAGGTAGCCTGTCCTGGTACAACGGAATATACTGTCTCTCACTCGTAAAAATTCACTGAGAGAGAACTGTGACAGACTGACAACTGAACCGACCAAGACAAACATAGAATGTAATGATGGAGAACCTGTGTGACGCTGTGTGTGACGCTGCAGACTTCAAAGTTTCAGGAAACTGCAGAGGAGCAGGACTGGCGGACACTCTGCTTGCTGCGTGTAGATTGCACTTCCTTCTACACCTCAGCCATGAACAACTAGTGTAGGCACAGGAGAGGGGTGGGCCAGCCCGGCCAGTGGAAGCGCTCTCATTGACTGGCAGCAGTTTGGGGAGGTTTTGATATCAATGTTCTGTGTCTACTCTTGTTTTTACCGGCAAATGCCCTGCCATGTGTCAACTTTCCCAAACTCAAAACCGACAAGAGATTGCCACACACCATGTTGCCGATCTCCAGTTGGTGCGGGGTCACTCACTGATTCACCTGTTTGTTCAGAGCAGCCAGGAGTGCTGCTGCAGTGTGACTCTGGGCTTTGAGGCAAGACATGTCCAAGATGGCGTGACACCGTCGTACCTGGCATGAAGCATAGGCCCTGGGGTGCTGGGGTGTGTAGTTGGAGAGGAGATCGCAACACCAGTAGAGTTGCACTGCCATTCAGCCGAGGAGGAGGAGGATGACAGCAAAGAGGATATAGCAGGAGGAGTAGAAAGAGAAGGAGAGGAGGTGGCAGCAGGCCTGCCGGCCAGCCGTGGAGGTGTCACAATTAGGTCCGCTGCACAGCCATGTACTCACTGCTTGCCAGCGGTCACCAGGTTGACCCAATGTTATGTATAAGTAATGTACCTGCCCTGACTGTGCTTTGCAGATGAGGCATCTGTGCTCAAATGGACCCTTGACCCAACGCTGTGTGCCAGAAATGACACCACTTGCCTTTCAACTTCATGGTACAGTTTGGGTATCGCCTTTTTTGAGAAATAATTGTGGCCTGGTATCTTCCACTGCGGTGTCCTAATCACCACACATTTTTGGAAGGGCTCAGAGTCCACCAGCTGGTGTGGTAACAGCTGGCAAGTTAACAGTTCCGCCAAGCCAGCTGTCAGACGCCGGGCAAGGGGGTGACTGGCAGACATTGGCTTCTTCCGCTCAAAGATTTCCTTAATGGACACCTGGCTGCTGCTGTGGGCAGAGGAGCAGGAACCGCTCAAGGTGAGAGGAGGGTGGCTGTGAAGGTGCAAGGGATAAAGAGTCTGAAGATGCTGCACCTAAAGGAGGAAGAGGAGGCGGAGGGTGGCTTTGGGTTTGTGTGCTTCTTTTCCTTAGGTGGTCATCCCATTGCTGTTTGTGCTTTTTCACCATGTGCCTTCGTATAGCAGTTGTCCCTATGCAGGCCTTGGTCTTTCCACAACTTTTTGGTGGCAGAGAGTACAGATGCCATTGCTCTCATCTGAGCCAGACACACACAAAAAATTCCACACCACTGAGCCCTGGCATGATGGCACTTTGGTGGTGGTGTCAGGAGCTGACCTTGAAGGGCATGTTGGCTGGCTGTACATAGGTGGCGATACATAGGTGGCGCCAGACACTGCCACAAGCTGTTTCTGACGACGAGCTCCTCCTGCTTCTTTCAGAAACTCGTCTCCCCCCACTCCTCTCTGACTCCCCCTCTGAACTGACCCCCTGGTCATCATGTCTATTGGGATCCCACGTGACATCCATGGCAGTATCATCATTATCATCATCATCATCATCATACTCCACAGCTTCGCTTGAATCAGACACCTCCAAAACTGCAAAAACAACAGGTACTTCATCATCCTCACACCTTACGTCCATACTGACGCCTAACTCAAACATATGAGGTGGTGGTGTAACATGCTTAGCACCATCATCTTGTAACAATAATTGCCGTGAATCAGTTAATACCTCACCAAATAACTCCTGTGAATTCTCAAATGGAGTGGATGTGGTGCTAGCCTAGTAGTAGCAGTGGTGGCTGCCGGCTGAGAGTTAAGTTAGGTGCCAGAATTAGAGCAGGAGGAGGAAGATATGTCACGGTTCCATACAGAAGCTGAGGAAGATGAGGTGTTCTGTGTTAAATAGTCAATTACGTCCTGACAATCTTGGAAGTTGATGGCGCATGCCTTCTGAACACTGTACTTTGGTCTAGGGCCACACCAAATCACATCAGCATGACCTCGAACAGATCTGCCGGGTGGCCTGCCTCTGGCTCTGCCTCTGCCTGTTGTTTTGTTCATATTAGGGGGGATGAAGTGAAAGGTACACACTGACTTGACTAATACAATGTGCAGTCACACAGATGCACTGAAAATGTATGTAGTGACTGCTGGTGGTATGATACAATGTGATGCTTACCTTGAGAAAATGTATGCATGCTCAAACACCAAGTTTTAACCCTAGCAAATCTGGCTTTGCAAATCTGGCCTAATTGGCTATTCATGAGGCAATGCTCATGCAAATATGCATTTGCTTTTGCATGCCAAACTATGCAGGGTCAAAAAACCAATACCGCAAAGCGTTCACCCTGCGGGAATTAGTTCATGCTACATTAGCACTATCCAGGAGCGCCACGTGGAGGCTTCCCAATGCTTCCATACAACTGGGGGGACTGCTGGGTCCCAGCTGCTCTCACTACCTGGGGACCACAGCGGCACCCCGGAGGGGGAGGCTGACTGGGTGGCGCAGGCGACCCCCCCAAGCGTGGCCAGCGCCGGGGGGAGCCCTCTGCATCAACCTCCCAATATTAAAAACAGGTTCTTACCTTAATGTCCATTGTGTTCTGCTACATGCGTATTAACTTGGGGGCACCACATGAGAAAGGAGTGAAGCATGGGTCACCCCGAGCTTTAAAACTCAGGGCTGGCACACATACAGCACTCCAGAGGGGGGGGGGGGGGGAACTGGCGCAGACAACTCACTCCAGGGCTCACACCACCAGAGCAAGCCATTCTCCACCTGCCTCCAAAGGATACAACTGCAAAAAATGCTTACCTTGAAAAAATGTATGCATGCTCAAACACCAAGTTTTAACCGTAGCAAGTCTGGCTTTGCAAATCTGGTCTAATTGGCTATTCATGAGGCAATGCTCATGCAACTATGCATTTGCTTTTGCATGCCAAACTATGCAGGGTCAAAAACCAATACCACAAAGCGGTCACCCTGCGGGAATTAGTTTTAACCCTGCAAAGCAAATGCATATTTACATGAGCTATGTCTCGTGAGTAGCCAATTAGGCCAAATTTGCAAAGCCAGATTTGTCAGGTGTTACTTTGTTTGATGCACACATAAATTCTCTATAAAGTGTAGTGTTTCATTTCTATCCCTCCTTTGGAAGCGGGTGGTGGATGACTTGTTCTAGGGGGTGAGAGCCCTGGAGTGAGCTGTCTGCACCTGTCCTCCCCCCCCCCCCCCCCTTTGGAGTGTTGTGTGAAAGCCAGCTCTGAGTTCCAAAGCTTGGGGTGACCCATCCTTCACTCCTCTCTCATGTGTTCGCTCCCAAGTCGTGCTCATGTAGCAGAACACAATGGACGTTAAGGTAAGTGCCAATTTTGGGAGGCAAGTGCGGGCGGCTCTCCCCGGTGCTGGCCACGGTTGGGGAGGTTGCCTGCACCTCTCTGCCTCCCCTCTGGGATGCCGCTGTGGTTTCCAGGCAGTGAGAGCGTTTGGGGCCCCGTGGCACCTCGGTTGTTTTGGGGCATTGGGAAGCCTCCCCGTGGCGCTCCTGGATAGTGCTAATGTAGCATGAACTAATTCCCGCAGGGCAACCGCTTTGCGGTATTGATAAAGACAAAAGAAATACCGAGAGCCCAATATAGTGTAGTATGCAAAACAAAGGGTTGAAAAAGAAAAGTATATAATGTATTTACTCACAAACATGGGTTACCTCCTAGGTAACCACTGTATAGGCAGGTGAGGAGATTAGACCTGTCCTCACTCAGGATTAAAAGTCGCTCTCTGTAGATAAGGAAATAAGGGGCAACACCCCTCCACCAGAGGTGGATATTGATAATGTAAGAGTGAACAGAGGCGCCAGCAGGATAAAAGGTTCTAAAAGGCTTAATATCCCTCAGGAGGTGGTGGTGGACTCGCCTTCCCGAAGCAGACAAGATACCGTCAGTTTTATGACAACAGGTGTATTAATATACTCTAAAACAAACAGTGCAACGCGTTTCACGGGATAGGAGTACATACAGTCTCAAGGTCACGAATAGCGCCTCTGCTTTGCGGTATTGGTTTTAACCCTGCAAACTTTGGCATGCAAAAGCAAATGCATATTTGCATGAGCTATGTCTCATGAGTAGCCAATTAGGCCAAATTTGCAAAGCCAGATTTGTCAGGTGTTACTTGGTTTGATGCACACCTAAATCTATATATATAAAATCGGATGTATGTGTGTGTATGTATGTATGCATGTGTGTATGTGCCGCGATCACGTGAAAACGGCTCTACCGATTTGAACGAAACTTGGTACACAGATCCCTTACTACCTGGAATGATATGTTCTGGGGGTCTCGCGGCCCCCCTGCACACCTGGGCGGAGCTACAAACAGCAAATCAGATTCACCCTTTCAAGTCAATGGAAAAAATGTAAAAGGCTGCCATTCTCACAGTAATCAAGCCAGAGTCCCCACACATGGCACAGTTTGTCACTTGGTGACCGAGATTACAAATCCAGGAAAAATGGGTGGAGCATAAAACAGCCAATCAAATTTCAGCCGTTCATTTTAAATGGGAAAATGTAAACTGCAGCCATTCTTAGACACAGCACAATTTTGATGCCAGGGACCCAAAAGCTCACAAACTTGGTCATTGAGTAGTGACTGTGTGTCAAGGTTACAAAAAGTGGGTGGAGTTAAAAACAGGTTTTTCTGGGAAATTGTAAACTGCAGCCATTCTTCACTGTTAATGGCAGGGTTCTCAAACTTAGCATAGCTGGTTAGGTTACTGGGTGACTTGGATTAATATTCATAAAGTGGGTGGAGCCTAAAATGCCAATCAAAAATCACATGTCACTTTTCAAGGAGAATATTAAAATTGCTGCCATTCTTGCACTGTTAATGGCACAAGCCTCAAACCTGGTACAGTTGGTCATTGGGTCACTGAGGTTCAAATTCAGAAAAGGGGACAGAGCCACAAACAGTGAATCAGATTTGTTTCATTTCATGGGAAAATACAAATTATTGATGCCAAGGACCCCAAAACTCACAAACTTGGGCATTGAGTAGTGACTTTGTGTCCAGGTTACAAAAAGTGGGCGGAGCCAAAAACAAATTTCACTGGAAAAGTGTAAACTGCAGCCCTTTTTACACTGTTTATTTCAGGGTTTCAAAACTTTGCCCAGATGGTCACTGAGTGACTGAGATTAATATTCAGGGAAGTGGGTGGAGCCTATAATAGCCAATCAAAATTCACCTGTTGATTTTCAAGTGGAATATTTAAATTGCTGCCATTTTTACACTGTTAATAGCAGATGCCTCAAACCTGCTACAGTTGGTCATTGGGTGACTGGGGTTCAAATTCTGGAGAGGGGCGGAGCCACAAACAGCCTATCTGATTTGTTTAATTTCTATGGGAATATACAAATTATTAATGCCAAGGACCCCAAAGCTCACAAACTTGGTCATTGAGTGTTTTTCTGTTAGGGTTAGAAAGTGGACGGAGCCAACACCAGTCAAATACATACACGGGCAACGCCGGGTCATTAGTGGGTGGAGACAAATACAAATTTCACTGGGAAAATGTAAACTGCAGTCATTCTTACACTGTTAATGGCAGGGTTTTTAAACTTTGCTCAGTTGGTCACTGGGTGACTGGGATTAATATTCAGAAAAGTGGGTGGAGCCTACAAAAGTGAATCAAACTTCACCTATTGATTTTCAAGGGGAATATTTAATTGCTACCATTCTTGAACTGTTAATGGCACAGGCCTCAAACCTGGTACAGTTGGTTATTGGGTGACTGGGGTTCAAATTCAGAAAAGGGGGTGGAGCCACACACAGCCAATCAGATTTGTTTCATTTCAATGCAGATTATTGATACCAAAGACCGCAAAGCTCACAATTTTGGTCAGTGAGTAATTGTGTGTTAGGGTTATAGAAAGTAGGCATAGCCAACACCAGCCAAATACATACCCGGGCAACACCGGGCAATCAGCTAGTTCTCTATAAAGTGTAATGATACAATGTGACACAGGTATATTGAAAACCTATGCAGTGACTGCTGGTGGTATGATACAATGTGACACAGATGCAGTAAAAGGTATGCACTGAATGTGCTGGGCCTGGCACAGTATAGCAATTAGCAAGGGCAAGCTATGACAGACAGGGCTGTATATGCAGTGTCAGTGGGCCACAAAAAAAACACATCACAAGAACATTAGCTCTCAAAAGAGCTGTTTTGGTGGTGCTTTTCAGCAATAGTGATGTCGCGGAACCTCCGCGGAAAGTTCGGTTCGCGAAAAAGTTCTGCAATAGACTTCAATGGGTAGGTAAACTTCAAAATTTAGAAAAATTTCTACTGGCTGGAAAAATGATAGAAATCATGTTTCAAGGGTTCTAATACCTGGACCTCCACCCTCATCTGCCAGGGAATTCCAGTATTTCAAAAGCCAGCTTACATACCGTGGCTGGGAATTGAACCCAGGTCTCAGTGTAGGGTAGGTAAATAACATATCCATTATACCACCAACACTACTAGCTGAAACTAGCATGTACCATTATGCTCAATCCAAGAGAAAAATTAGACAGGACAAATAACATTTATATCACACTTTTCTCCTGGCGGACTCAAAGCGCCAGAGCTGCAACCACTAGGGCACGCTCTATAGGCAGTAGCAGCATTAGGAAGACACTGAATAGATGCTGGCTTACTGAACAGACAGAGCCGACATTCGAACCCTGGTCTCCTGTGTTAGAGGCAGAGCCCTTAACCATTACACTTTCCAGCCACTGCTTAAGGATATGTAGCCAGGCATGGCCTTGCCTTTTGTGTTCAACAGTTGTCAAGAGAAAAATTAGACAAGACAAATAACATTTATATCACACTTTTCTCCTAGTGGACTCAAAGCACCAGAGCTGCAGCCACTAGGGCACGCTCTATAGGCAGTAGCAGTGTTAGGAAGACTTGCCTAAGGTATCCTACTGAATAGGTGCTGGCTTACTGAGCAGACATTCGAACCCTAGTCTCCTGTGTCAGAGGCAGAGCCCTTAACCATTACACCTTCCAGCCACTGCTTAATGATATGTAGCCAGGCATGGCCTTGCCTTTTGTGTTCAACCGTTGTCAAGAGAAAAATTAGACAAGACAAATAACATTTATATCGCGCTTTTCTCCTGGCAGACTCAAAGCGCCAGAGCTGCAGCCACTAAGGGCACGCTCTATAGGCCGTAGCAGTGTTAGGAAGACTTGCCTAAGGTCTCCTACTAAATAGGTGCTGGCTTACTGAGCAGACAGAGCCGAGCTTTGAACCCTTGTCGCCTGTGTCAGAGGCAGAGCCCTTAACCATTACACCACCCAGCCACTGCTTAATAATATGTAGCCAGGCATGGCCTTACCTTTTGTGTTCAACAGTTGTCCAAAGAGAACCCCAGATAGCCAGGTAGATTCATCTCTCTCTCTCTCTCTCTCTCTCTCTCTCTCTCTAGTAGGGATGGTCGCCGCTTTCCGCGGAATTGTATTTTTATTTTTGAGCATAAATAGATTGAGCATAAATGGTACATGCTAGGCTGGTTTCAGCATGTAGTACAGTGCCACTGTACCACCAACACTACATGCTGAAGCCAGCCTAACATGTACCATTTATGCTCAATCCATTTATGCGCAAAAATACAATTCCGCGGAAAGCGGTGACCATCCCTACTAGAGAGAGAGAGAGAGAGAGATGAATCTACCTGGCTATCTGGGGTTCTCTTTGGACAACTGTTGAACACAAAAGGCAAGGCCATGCCTGGCTACATATCCTTAAGCAGTGGCTGGATGGTGTAATGGTTAAGGGCTCTGCCTCTGACACAGGAGACCAGGGTTTGAATTTCAGGTCTGTCTGTTCAGTAAGCCAGTCGCTATTCAGTAGGGGACCTTAGGCAAGTTTTCCTAAGTCCGTAAGGACAGTCCCTATCAATAAACAGAATTAGTCACTCCTACGTAAAAGACTACTTAGTCAGGTTAGAGTGCCCCCTTAGACTCTCTGTGTGGAGAAATACATGTCTGTATAATAGATCAATGCTTGTGGAGGTCTTTGCTTATCCCCCGCTCTGACAATTTGTCTGAGTGGTGTAGCTATTCCACATCCGATTGCTCACACACAAATAGGGAACAGTTGTATTACTATTACTCAGTCAGTGTGACTAGATACACTAGACCTACATAGTACTGGGTTCACATACAAACTGTCCCCTAGTAGTAGCTGAGGATACAAAGTGATAAAATGCTATATTACAATGTGCTTGTATATGGAAGTTCTGACATGTTTCACCCTAACGGCTTTATCAAAGAAGTGCTATACATATATACAGTTGCAAAAAGTACACCCTCCACCAAAAAAGTTTCACCCAGCAAAAGCCCCAGTTAGAGCTGTAGCACCCTGTTCGGTGCACGTTTAAATACTGGGAAGATCATTGCTCCACCCTGAGGGCGGGTATCTTCCGTGTTATGCAGTATGCTGCTTGCGTGGTAGTCTTTTGTGATGGTTCACATAGAAAGCAATCAGTTGCGGGCCCTGTGTCGAGCGCGGTGGCCGTTTCCTGGCAGCCAGGGTGGTAACACGGAGGCACTTCCGGTAGATGACCGACGTCAAATCCGGCTGCGCCGCTTCCATAGCAACCAAGGACGCGGCCGCGCGTGATATGGCCAGTGCGTCCGCCCACAGGCTGCATACGCGTCATGCGTCTGCCATGACAACCAAGGACGTGTGCTTGCAGCCGTATTATGCGCTATGCGTCCCTAAGAAGAC
Source organism: Hyperolius riggenbachi (assembly GCF_040937935.1). NCBI lineage: Eukaryota > Metazoa > Chordata > Amphibia > Anura > Hyperoliidae > Hyperolius > Hyperolius riggenbachi. The sequence continues at coordinate 23,287,261 of NC_090648.1, forward strand.
ATATCATTAAAGTAACAGCACAATTGTGATAAGCCAGACTAGGTATGACATTGCCCACACCGTATACCTTATATCTTTGTCATGTAAACAGATCGTGGCCCAATAGTGTGACTCAACAATATCGTTTCCCCCATAATAATAGAACGCCATTCAGTGCACATGTAATTCCTCTACTCATATGCATGTGACTGTCACCATGCATATCCGTGTTAATGGAGGATGTGCCCCCCATGCATATTAATTTGCCTGACCACTTGAATAGACATATTCCCTTTATGTATAAGTGTTTCACTATATGCCACCATATAAACATAAAGGGGTCTAGTAGTGTACAAAAACGACGTCCATTGCCCCATCATGTATACATTAGAGCGCTCTTACAGCGCAGAGCAGTCACCAAATGCTATAAACATTCTAGTGGTACATTCCTCTATTTAAAGCCTGGGGTACAGGGGCGTTCCATATGTTGCCTGTTACTGTTGATAATCATATTGGTCTCTGTAGCGGACACACACCTGACCGCAATGCCTGTATCCGGGCGCGATCTACCTAACAAGTTAAAAGATTAGTCATTGATGCAGAGTATTATAGAAAACAGGCTAGATTAAAATCCTCATTCAGCCCATTTGGCGCTTTTGAGTCTAGATGATATATCCACTGTGACTCAATTTGTGTCAGTTTTCTATCCAGGTTCCCTCCTCTTATGCTTTTCCTCCAATGCTGTACCCCCCAAAACCGAATATCAAATCTTGAATGGGGGTGCACAAGGTTCATATGCCTCGCTATAGCTGTGTCGTTTTTGTGTTTGATATCACCTATGTGCTCCAACACCCTTTCTTTCAGTGCTCTTGTAGTCTTGCCCACATACAGTAGATCGCATTTGCAACTGGCGGCATATACTACCGCTCTCGTATCGCACGTTATGAATGACCTGATCTCAAACGATCTTCCTCTGCGTGGAGCTGTAAAATTCTTCGTTGTAGGCATATATTTACATGTTTTGCATTTCCCGTAGTGAAATGACCCATTTGGCTTAGTCGGTAGCCATGTGCGCAGACGGGAGTTTTTGAAAACGCACTGTGGACTAGAATATCTCTTAAATTGGATGCTCTCCTATATGTCACAGAGGGGTGCGAGGGCAAAATCCTAGAGAGGTCCTTGTCTTTAGTCAATATTGGCCAATAGTGTTTAACTATTTCAAATACAGTGTGGGAGTGTTCCGTAAATGTACCCACAAGTCGAGGTGGTGTGCGTTGCGTCTTATTGGTACCTGTGTCAGTTGGTGTCGTCTTGGGAGTGTTATCCAGTGTCTGTTGTCTAGGGGTCCCCTTTGCACGTCTATATGCCTTCTCTATCACATTATCTGGGAATCCTCTCTGTCTGAATCTGTCAGTCAGCAATACACATTCTTGTTCGAAAGCCAATTCACTGGAGTAGTTTCTGCGAGCCCGAAGAAACTGACCAATGGGGATACTTGTTCTTAGTGACCTGGGGTGGGAGCTGTCCCATTTTAACAAAGAATTTGCCGGCGAACCGTTCGGGACCTTTCTATTCAGCAACACACATTAGCAAGGAGCAAGCTAACAAGAGCCTAACTAAGCGTTCCCTATATCTGCAGCAACTTTTCTCCCTTTTCTCTCACTAAAACAGCAGCAGGCAGAGTGATAAAATGGCCGACGCTGCTGCCTTATATAAGGGGGGGGGGGGGGGCTCCAGGAGGGAGTGCAGCCTAATTGGCTGCCATGTGTCTGCTGACTGTGTGATGTAGAGGGTCAAAGTTTATCCCAATTATGTAGTATAAGGGACGGGTCGAACGCGCTAAAGGTTTGCGGTTGGCCGCGAAAGTGAACCCGCTGAATTTGCGCGAACAAGTTCGCAGGCGAATCGTTTGGGCCATCTCTACAATCAGACTCAACCCACAGATCAGCACCAAAGACCTACAACATCATCTTGCTGCAGATGGAGTCACTGTGCATGGTTCAACCATTCGGCACACTTTACACAAGGAGATACTGTATGCGAGAGTGATGCGGAGGAAGCCTTTTCTCCGCCCACAGCACAAACAGTGAAGTATGCTAAAGCAAATTTGGAATAAGGTGCTGTGGATTGATGAAACTAAAATTGAGTTATTTGGCTATAACAAGGGGCATTATGCATGGAGGAAAAAGAACACAGCATTCCAAAAAAAACACCTGCCACCTACAGTAAAATATGGTGGTTGTTCCATCCTGCTGTGGGGCTGTGTGGCCAGTGCAGGGACTGGGAATCTTGTCAGAGTTGATGGATGCATGGATTCCACTCAGTATCAGCAGATTCTGGAGGCCAATGTCCAGGAATCAGTGACAAAGCTGAAGCTGCGCCGGGGCTGGATCTTTCAACAAGACAGCGACCCTAAACACTGCTCAAAATTCACTAAGGCATTCATGCAGAGTACCAAGTACAATGTTCTGGAATGGCCATCTCAGTCCCCAGACCTGAATACAATTGAAAATCTGTGGTGTGAGTTAAAGAGAGCTGTCCATGCTCGGAAGCCATTAAACCTGAATGAACTAGAGATGTTTTGTAAAGAGCAATGGTCCAAAATACATTCAACCAGAATCCAGACTCATTGGAACCCACAGGAAGCGTTTAGAGGTGGTAATTTCTGCAAAAGGAGGATCCACTTAATATTGATTTCATTTCTTTTTTTTTGGTGCCCAAATTTATGCACCTGCCTAATTTAAACAATTATTGCACACTTTCTGTAAATCCAATAAACTTCATTTCACTTTTCAAATATCACTTAGTGTGTCTCCTACATTAAATATTTAAAGGGACTCCGAGCAGTGCAGAAACTATGGAAAGATGCATATCATTTTAAAGCTCTCTTTCTCCTCTTTCCAATGATATATAAACTGTCATCCTACGCCTTTTAGTTTTCGCTATTTTTGTGATTGAAATTGCAGCGGCTGCAAATTTGATTGCGAAAATAGAGAAAACTAAAAGGCGTGGGGCGACCATTTATGTATCATCAGAAAGAGGAGAAAGAGAGCTTTAAAATTATATCCATCTTAGCCAATCTAATGGGACAAATAGATTTTTCCTAGTGGTCCAAGATGGGAATCTCTTCTCTGAACGACATTTATGAAATTAACAAATTATGGGAGTTTGACAGACTCAATCGAGTGTTCAATTTGGATGGGTCACAAGTATTCACTTATTTAAGATTACAACATTGGATAAAGACAAAAAAAATCTGCCTCCCCTCTCTACCTAAACACATCAACGCTTTCCTGAATAGCTCAATCCCATGAAAGGGAGGTATCTCAATGTGGTACAGATCCTTTTCCAACGACACGCAGCTATTATTATCAAAATACACTAATTGCTGGTCTTATGACCTCAAGGCCAACATTGACGTAAAGCATATAATCAAAGCTACACGAGTTGCTTCCAAACTTTCATACTGCCTCACTCACTGGGAGACACTTCAAAAGTCTTTTTGAAATGGTACTTAACCCCCAGGAAATTAGCTGCTTTCTACCCTTCACAATCTCCACTCTGCTGGAGGTAAAGTGGTCAAGACTACTGGCTCGAAATACAGGAAAAAATAGCATCCTTCATACATCTCTCATTCTCATTATCACCATCGTTAGCCCTTCTCAATATAGGTTTAGATGAGGTGGAGATTAAATATAGAATGGGCATTTTCCATATCCTGGCAGCTGCCAGACACCTTATTATGACTAATTGGACATCCACAGAAATACCCACGCTAACCCAGTTAATAAACTTAACACAACATAACCTCTCTTTGGAATCAAGATGAAGAACTCATAGGGAAAATTTGGGTCCCGACTGCATAATGTCAATAAACTAAAGAGCAACTTCCCCCCCACATCCCTTGAACCTGCTCGGTTAGCTAGGAGCAAACGGAGTCTATGCCAGACAGGCAATAATGGCATATCAGTCTCGTGGTACATCAATACAGTCCAGGTACATTAGTAACTCTGATCTAAGGCAGTTAGTTATGTTAAGGCTTAAATCCCCTTGTCGAATATTTGCTTCCTTTTTTGGTATAGCGGAACCCAATAGGTGGAGGTGATAGCTTTGCTGTTAATTTTAGAAGTGTTCTTCTGTTTTTCTGTTTTTCTTATTTTCTCTTTGTTGTTCTATGTCATTATATTACTAGTAGTATTTCCTATTATTAATATTATTTCAGCACTTCTCGGCCAATGAAATTCCTCCGCACGTGCGGCTGAGGCCTTTCTCTTCGTCAGAGGGTTTACTCCAGTTTTGCTACTTGTGTGATGGCAAGGCCAGATGCTTTTTCTATGCAAAGTATTCCTCTGTATGCAGTGGCCTTTGAGGCCTTAAGCTATGATCATTGTATTATGTTATGAACTTGTATTCGAAAAACTTAATAAAAAGTATTAAATATTAAAAAAAAATGATATCCATTTTTCCATAGTTACATTGTATTACTCATAATTTGACAAAAGAAAGTGAAAATGGACGCGCATCTAACCAAGATGCACCTGGCATTGCATAGGGCTAATAAGCCTCTCAAAGGCACAACTGTGCTCATTGCAGTAGAACAGGTGCAATAGAACCAATGCATCTCACAATACAAATAATGGAAGCAAACTTATGCATTAACATTATTAACTTATTAGGGGTCCTTACCCTTCTCTTATTGAGAGAGACATCAGTTCAGTAGCAGGGACGGCTCGTGCAGCCTTCTCTCGGGGTCCCCACCCTAACCTATGTTTAAAATCACCCAGCGATATGGGAACATGCTTGCAGCATTGCCTTGGGAGCAGCAGGCCATATAAAGGGGAAGGGGTGTGGCATGGGCGGTGCCCCAGGCTCTCTCACTGCCTGGGGAACACCACCCACAGCCACAACCCAACCCAAAGAAAAGAATTAATTACTCATAATTTGACAAAAGAAAGTGAAACGCCCACGCCACGCCCCTTCCCCTTTATATGGCCGGCTGCTCCCAAGGCAATGCTGCAAGCATGTTCCCATATTGCTGGGTGATTTTAAACGTAGGTTAGGGCGGGGACCCCGAGAGAAGGCTGCACGAGCCGTCCCTGCTACTGAACTGATGTCTCTCTCAATAAGACAAGGGTAAGGGCCCCTAATAAGTTGATAATGTGTAACACATGGATTTGCTTCCATTATTGTATTGTGAGATGCATTAGTTCTAATGCGCCTGTTCTACTGCAATGAGCACAGTTGTGCCTTTAAGAGGCTAGTTAGCCCTATGCAATGTCAGGTGCATCTTGGTTAGATGCGCTGCCATTTTCATTTCTCCATGTATGCAGTTACATTGTATTACACAGGGCGACTTTTTCCTAAAGTCAGCAGCTCCATTCAGCAGCATGTTGTTGTGCCTGCGTCATCCTCCATAGACTGCCAACACCTGTTAGCAGTCTGTGGGAATCGTACGCGCGTTGCAATTTTATGCGGTGGCGCTGGCGGCAGTGGCGGGCAATCAGTTTTTTTACTTGATCAAATTGCGCACTGGAAAAAGAATGTGTGCATTGCCATTAAAAAGCATTGTGTGAGATTTCACATTGTGCAAAATCTCACGCGCTTTTCAACTAAGCTTTACTATTTATCTAACATTGTTATTTGTTTTTATGAATGATGACTGGTACTGACAGTTGTGATTCAAATATAAACTAACTTACCCACGTGAAGATGGATCGGGGATCAGCAGCGAAAAGCGATCGTTAACCAATCCATCTTCACTACCATGATAACATAAGCGCAAATTATCACGGTGGGCAATGGTGATCCAATGGTGATCCATCATGACCGTCACAAACTCTGCACATCCCTAAACATTGTTTAACTAATTTGTATAAATTGACCATTCATTGTGGAAAAGGCGCCCTCCACAAAAAAAGTCACCGTAAACATTGTGTTGTGGGTATGGACCTTCAGGCACACTGATTGGTTCAGGGACCCCATGATCCCTTGCACCAATCATTGCCTTGGGGGACAGGAACTCATTGTTTATCTTTAAAGTGAACTTGAGATGAAATCCATCTCAGGTACCATACTTACCTGGAGCTTCCTTAAAGAGGAATTGTGGTGAAAAAAATCTTGAAAAATCTTAAAATTTAAACCACATAGAAATAAGAAGTACATTTCTCCCAGAGTAAAATGATCCATAAATTACTTTTCTCCTATGTTGCTGTCACTTGCAGCTAGGTAGTAGAAATGTGACATTACCGACAGATTTTGGACTAGCCCATCTTTTGATAGGGGGTTCTCAGGGTTTTCTTTATTTTTAAAAGCATTTAGTGAATAGCAGTTGCTCTGTCCAACTGCCAAAATAGTGTGCAGCGAGAAGGGAAGCTGGCCAGCATCTTTATATTAATTATTTTTAGGGAATGTCTTTATAAAGAATAAAGGCCATGCTGAGAATTCCCCATGAAGAGATGGACTAACCCAAAACCTGTCGGTAATGTCAGATCTCTACTACCTACTGTAAGTGACCGCAACATAGGAGAAAAGTAATGTATGGCTCATTTTACTCTGGGAGAAATGTACTTCTTATTTGGATGTGTTTTTAAATTTTAAGATTTTCACGACAGTTCCTCTATAAGCCTCCTTGAGGCCAGTGATGCTCGGATACCCCTTTTTATTATTCGAGTTTGGTAGAATTCGAATAGTAAATTATTCGAATTCGGTCGAATATTCGAGTCGGATATTTTTTACTATTCGATTCGACCTCGGACTTCGAGCTCACTATTCGAGTCGGTATTCGAGCTCATTATTCGAGCTGACTATTCGAATTGGCCTTAAATAGCTTCCAACACTTGTTTTGAGGGTGAATGATGCAAGAAACATCTTTTTTTCCCAGTAACAACAGCAAGTGATTATGTGGGGATGTTCCTTTAAAAAAAAAAAAAAGGTGGAAAGAGAAGAGAAGTTGTGTCCAAAATTCTGTTCAGTAGTGTATATACTTCTTCTTCTTCTTTATCTTCTATATCTTCTTCTTCTTCTTCTATATCTTCTTCTACTTCTTCTTCTTCATCTTCTTCTTCTTCTATATCTTCTTCTTCTTCTTCTTCTATATCTTCTTCTTCTTCTTCTTCTATAACGTCTTCTTCTTCTTCTTCTTCTTCTTCTTCTTCTTCTTCTTCTATATTGTCTTCTTCTTCTTCTTCTTCTTCTTCTTCTTCTTCTTCTTCTTCTTCTTCATCTTCATCTTCTTCATCTTCTTCATCATCTTCTTCTTCATCATCTTCTTCTTCTTCATCTTCTTCATCTTCATCTTCTTCATCTTTTTCATCTTCTTTTTCTTCATCTTTTTCATCTTCTTTTTCTTCATCTTCTTCTTCTATATCTTCTTTTTCTATATCCTCTTCTTATTATTATTTTTCTATTTCGTCTTCTTCTTTTTCTATATCTTCTTCTTCTTCTTCTTCTTCTTCTTCTTCTTCTTCTTCTTCTTCTTCTTCTTCTTCTTCTTCTTCTTCTTCTTCTTCTTCTTCATCTTCTTCTTCTTCTTCTTCTTCTTCTTCTTCTTCTTCTTCTTCTATATCTTCTTCTTCTTCTTCTTCTTCTTCTTCATCTTCGTCTTCTTCTTCTTCTTCTTCTATATCTTCTTCTTCTTCTTCTTCATCTTCTTCTTCTTCTTCTTCTTCTTCTTCTTCTTCTTCTTCTTCTTCTTCTTCTTCTTCTTCATCTTCTTCATCTTCTTTTTCTTCATCTTCTTCTTCTATATCTTCTTTTTCTATATCTTCTTTTTCTATATCCTCTTCTTATTATTATTTTTCTATTTCGTCTTCTTCTTTTTCTATATCTTCTTCTTCTTCTCCTTCTTCTTCTTCTTTTTCTATATCTTCTTCTTCTTCTATATCGTCTTCTTCTTCTTCACTTATTTCTCTTTTATATATTTTTTTTAAAGAAATGCAGCTATTTTTGAGCGTAATAAATAGCTGGTGGCGCACGCATGTTGGAAGCGCCATTGTATGTGCTCCCTGGCTGTGGAAACACACAGACAGCAGGAGGTAAATTCAGCAGCAGCAGCAGGAGGAGGAGGATGATTGTGTGGCAGCAGGCAGTCAATGAGGCAGGCAGCGAGACATAATAGGCTGTGTGGTACCTAGCGGTGGTACCAGGCCGTAAATACACAGCATGAGGTTCCAGACAGCGGTCGTGAAGCCCACATCATGTCCAATACACAACTGGGACAACACAGTTTTCAACCCGGGCACCTCAGAAAAATTAAACCTTTTTTTTTTTAATGGCTTTTTTGTTTTGTTTTCACAGCAAATTACACAGATATAGCTATTGTTTGATGTAATAGCTGGTGGCAGAGTGGCAGCAGAAGGTAATTCTGTGTACCCTGGCAGTGGGAAACACAGACAGACAGCAGCAGCAGCAGGAGGAATGGAGGAGCAATGAGAGTAGCTATTTTTGGACGTAATAGCTGGTGGCAGAGTGGCAGCAGAAGGTAAATCTGTGTACCCTGGCAGTGGGAAACACAGACAGACAGCAGCAGCAGCAGGAGGAATGGAGGAGTAGTGTGAGTGTGGCAGCAGGTAGGTAGGCAGCGTGACATAATAGCCCTGGTACCTAGTGGTGATACCAGGGCTGTAAATAAACACAACAGGAGGTCCCAGACAGCGGTCGTGCAGCCCACATCGTGTCCAATACACAACTGGGACAACGCAGTTTTCAACCCGGGCACCTCAGAAAAATTAAACCTTTTTTTTTAAAATGTTTTTTTTGTTTTGTTTTCACAGCAAATTACACAGATATAGCTATTGTTTGACGTAATAGCTGGTGGCAGAGTGGCAGCAGAAGGTAATTCTGTGTACCCTGGCAGTGGGAAACACAGACAGACAGCAGCAGCAGCAGGAGGAATGGAGGAGTAATGAGAGTAGCTATTGTTTGACGTAATAGCTGGTGGCAGAGTGGCAGCAGAAGGTAATTCTGTGTACCCTGGCAGTGGGAAACACAGACAGACAGCAGCAGCAGCAGGGGGAATGGAGGAGTAATGAGAGTAGCTATTGGTGGACGTAATAGCTGGTGGCAGAGTGGCAGCAGAAGGTAAATCTGTGTACCCTGCCAGTGGGAAACACAGACAGACAGCAGCAGCAGCAGGAAGAATGGAGGAGTAGTGTGAGTGTGGCAGCAGGTAGGTAGGCAGCGTGACATAATAGCCCTGGTACCTAGCGGTGATACCAGGGCTGTAAATAAACACAACAGGAGGTCCCAGACAGCGGTCGTGCAGCCCACATCGTGTCCAATACACAACTGGGACAACACAGTTTTCAACCCGGGCACCTCAGAAAAATTAAACCTTTTTTTTTTTTTTTAATGGTTTACTTTTTTTTTTACAGCAAATTACACAGATATAGCTATTGTTTGACGTAATAGCTGGTGGCAGAGTGGCAGCAGAAGGTAAAATCTGTGTACCCTTGGCAGTGGGAAACACAGACAGACAGCAGCAGCAGCAGGAGGAATGGAGGAGTAGTGTGAGTGTGGCAGCAGGTAGGTAGGCAGCGTGACATAATAGCCCTGGTACCTAGCGTTGATATCAGGGCTGTAAATAAACACAACAGGAGGTCCCAGACAGTGGTCGTGCAGCCCACATCGTGTCCAATACACAACTGGGACAACACAGTTTTCAACCCGGGCACCTCAGAAAAATTAAACCTTTTTTTATTTTTTTTTTTATGGTTTACTTTTTTTTTTTTACAGCAAATTACACAGATATAGCTATTGTTTGACGTAATAGCTGGTGGCAGAGTGGCAGCAGAAGGTAAAATCTGTGTACCCTTGACAGTGGGAAACACAGACAGACAGCAGCAGCAGCAGGAGGAATAGAGGAGTAGTGTGAGTGTGGCAGCAGGTAGGTAGGCAGCGTGACATAATAGCCCTGGTACCTAGCGTTGATATCAGGGCTGTAAATAAACACAACAGTAGGTCCCAGGCAGTGGTCGTGCAGCCCACATCGTGTCCAATACACAACTGGGACAACACAGTTTTCAACCTGGGCACCTCAGAAAAATTAAACCTTTTTTTTTTTTTAATGGTTTCCTTTTTTTTTTTTTTACAGCAAATTACACAGATATAGCTATTGTTTGACGTAATAGCTGGTGGCAGAGTGGCAGCAGAAGGTAAAATCTGTGTACCCTTGACAGTGGGAAACACAGACAGACAGCAGCAGCAGCAGGAGGAATGGAGGAGTAGTGTGAGTGTGGCAGCAGGTAGGTAGGCAGCGTGACATAATAGCCCTGGTACCTAGCGTTGATACCAGGGCTGTAAATAAACACAACAGGAGGTCCCAGACAGCGGCCGTGCAGCCCACATCGTGTCCAATACACAACTGGGACAACACAGTTTTCAACCCGGGCACCTCAGAAAAATTAAACTTTTTTTTTTTTTTTTAATGGTTTACTTTTTTTTTTTTTACAGCAAATTACACAGATATAGCTATTGTTTGACGTAATAGCTGGTGGCAGAGTGGCAGCAAAAGGTAAATCTGTGTACCCTGGCAGCGGGAAACACAGACAGACAGACAGCAGAAGGGCAGTACACAGCAGCCCACTGTAGATGTAAAATGTGTGGCTGCAGGCGACGTAATAGTCAAAGTGAACCAGGCTGGCTTAGTGAGCAGGAGCCAGGAGGTGGTAAAGGGTGGTAAGGCACATTAACAATGGTTCTTCCGGCAGCCAGTTCATGTCCCCCTCTCGCCGACAACAGGGGCCAGGAACTCGCCTTCCACCCACGCCTGGTTCATCTTGAGAAACGTCAGTCTGTCCACAGACTTGTGAGACAGACGTGAGCGTTTCTCGGTGACCACGCCACCAGCTGCACTGAAGCAGCGCTCGGACAGCACGCTGGAAGGGGGGCAGGACAGCACTTCCAGGGCATACTGCGCCAGCTCGCTCCAGATCTCCAGGCGCTTGACCCAATACTCCATGGGATCAACAGGGGCATCGCTGTCAAGCCCGCTGTAGGACCCCATGTAGTCAGCCACCACGCGGGTCAGGCGCTGGCTGTGACCGGAGGAGGATGCTGCTGCATGCACCTCCTCTCTAGTCACTGCTGCCGGAGCCTCTACAGTCCTGTAGAGCTCGTTGCTGAGAGACAGCAGGTCTGTGGGGCGCTTGCTGCTGGATGCAGGCACCTGCTGCTGCCTCTGTGCTGGCTGGACAGTGGGGGTGGAAGGCTGGGGGAAGGCTTCCTCCAAGCGCTCAACAAGGGCCTGCTGCAAGCTCCTTATTTGTTGCGCTGGGTCTCCTCCTGCAGGCGGCAGGAACTGGCTCAACTTCCCCTTGAGGCGTGGGTCTAACATCATGCTGATCCAGATGTCCTCCCTCTGCTTCATCTGGATCACCCTGGGGTCCTTGCGCAGGCACGTCAGCATGTGCGCTGTCATTGGGAAGAGGCGGGCCACGTGTGCTGGCACATCGACGGCAGTGCTGTCCTCATCCTCCTCCTCTGCCTCCTCAGCCTCATCCTCTCTCCACCCCCGCACCAACTCAGCTGCGCTGTGCTGATCCCCCTCATCAGCAGCAAGGTCAGGGACCTCCACCAAGTCCTCCTCCTCCTCCCCTTCAGAGGTGGACTGTGCAGCTGCTTGCCGCTCCTGCTGGTCCAAGGCTGCCGCTCCCTGTTCCATCGAGGGCCCTGTTCAGCAGACAAACCAGGGGCACCCACTCGCAGACCATAGCATGGTCCATGCTCACCATGTTAGTGGCCTGCAGAAAGGGAGCCAGCACTAAGCACACCTGCTGCATGTGCCTCCAGTCGTCATCGGGGACGATGGACGGGATGTTGCTGGTCTTGTCCCTTTTCTGAGTGGCGGAAACAGTGGCCAGGGCAAGGTACTGGTTGACAGCGTGCTTCTGTTCAACCAGACGCTCCAACATCGCCAGGGTGGAGTTCCAGCGAGTTGGAACGTCAAGGATCAGCCAATGGCGTGGCAGCTCCAGCTCCTTTTGCACGTCTTCCAGGCTCGCACAGGCTGCAGCCGAGCGCCGGAAGTGACGCACAACGTTCCTTGCCGTTTCCAGCAGTTCGCCCATCCCCTGGTAGGTGCGCAAGAACTTCTGCACCACCAGGTTCAGCACGTGGGCAAGACAGGGGATGTGGGTCAGGTTTCCCCTGTCAATTGCGGCAACCAGATTGGCCCCATTGTCGGCCACCACCTCTCCGACTCTGAGGCCTCTGGGGGTCAGCCAAATCCTCGCCTGCTCCTGGAGTTTGGCCAACACATGGGTTGCCGTCAGTTTGGTCTTCCCAAGGCTGACCAACTGCAGCAGCGCTTGGCAGTGGCGGGCCTTCACGCTGCTGCTGAGGCGGGGGGTTTGGCCAGGTGTGCCGGAGGATGGCAGAGGATCGGAGGAACCTGCTGCAGTTCCCCTGACCCTGCGGGGTGGCACCACCCACTGTGTTGCTGCTGCTGCTGTGCCCGCTGCTGCTCTCCCATCCTCACCCCCTTCCACCAAGCTGACCCAGTGGACAGTGAAGGACAGGTAGCGGCCTGTCCCGAAGCGGCTGCTCCAGGAGTCCATGGTGACGTGGACCCTTTCACCAACCGCGTGCTCCAGCCCTCGCTCCACATTGGCCATCACAAAGCGGTGCAGTGCAGGAATGGCCTTGTGGGCAAAGAAGTGTCTGCTGGGGAGCTACCAGTCTGGGGCTGCACAAGCAAGCAGCGCACGCATGTCGCTCCCCTCCTGCACGAGCGTGTATGGCAGGAGTTGGGAGCACATGGCCCGTGCCAGCAAGCCGTGCAGCTGCCGCATGCGACGCCTGCTGGGAGGCAGAGCCCTAACCACCCCCTGGAAGGACTCGCTCAAAAGGCTCTGGCGTGGCCTTTTGCTAGCACGGGAATCAGCGGACACAGCAGAAGAGGCCACTGAGGACTGGCTGCCTGAACAGGCCTCAGTGTCGGCGGCAGGAGTTGCAGAGGGGGGAGGAGCAGTGCGTTTCCGCACTCCTGCTGGTGCTGTTGGATGAGCAGGAGGGCGGGTGGCTGCTGTTGCTGCTGCTGAAGGCTGTGCAGTGATGGGTGTGGTGCCACTGCCAGCACCAGATGCCTTCAGCCTCTGGAACTCCTCATGCTGGTGGAAATGTTTAGCAGCAAGGTGGTTGATGAGCGAGCTGGTGCTGAACTTTAAGGGGTCTGCACCTCGGCTCAACTTCCGCTGACAGTGGTTGCAAGTGGCGTACTTGCTGTACACTGTGGGCATTGTGAAAAATCGCCAGATTAGTGACAAGAACAACCCCCTACGGCCTGAAGCCGCTGCTGCCTGTCTCCCTGTGGTGGTTGGGGGGGGGGCTTGGGTGCGGCTGGTGGTGGTACTGGCAGATGCTGCTGCTGCTGCTGAGCCTGAGACACCAGCAGGCTGTGGGACCTGCCTACTGCTGCCAATGCTTGCAATGATGCGCCTCCTTGCAAGGCCCACAAGCGCATCCTCCTCCTCCTCCTCAGAGCTGCTGACGACGACATCCCCAGGAGCTGGTGGCACCCAGTCTTTGTCTGTCACCGTGTCATCATCATCCTCCCCCTCCTGAAACATGTCCTGCTGGGATGATGACCCCCCAAACTCCTCTCCTGATGCATTGATGGGCTGCTTGACTGTCGCCACAGTCTTGCTGTCCAATCCCTCATCCCCCAAAGTGCCCATCAGCATCTCTTCCTCCAAATCGCCAACAACAGCAGACAATTGACTCATCATGCCTGGGGTCAAAAGACTGCTGAATGACAGGTCGGCAACTGACGGTGAACTGGCCTCCTCCCCAGGCCCTGCTGGGCAGCTGCTGCGAACAGGGGTGGTGGTGGTGGTGAGGGTGGAGGCCTCGGATGCAGAGCTGATGGCGGGCTGCTCATCCTCCGTCATCAGTTGCACCACAGTGGCTGCATCCTTTTCCTCAATGGGACGTTTCCGACCCGGCTGGAGGAAAATAGGAGCAGGTACTACACGCTGCTGCTGCTGCTGTGTCTCTGCAGCGTGAGTTGCAGATGCTCCTGCTGGGCGGCGGCGGAATGGCGGAATGGCTAGAGGCGGAATGTTAGCCACTGACGCAGCTGCTGCTGCTGCGGAACTGTGCATGGTGGCGCGGCCGCGGCTTGCCACAATGCTGCTCCCTCTCCTCCTGATTCCCTTGCTGCCCTTCCCCTCGCCCAAACCGCGCTGGCTGCCACTTCCAGACATCTTTGATGTTTTGGGCGTAAACAAAAACGTTTTTTAAAAGGGCGGGTGAAAAAGTGGGGTACTTTAATGGAGTGGGTTGGTGGGTGAGGTGACACTCATCACTAAGTGATTAGATCGCTTAGTGATTACTAGTACAGTACTAATACAAAATACAATAATTCAGTAATCAGTAAGTGTGAACAGTGAACAGTGAGTGTGTCCCCTAGTACACTAACTACAAAATACAATAATCAGTAGTAATCAGATTCAGTAGAAGGAAATAGAGTGTGTGTAGTACACTACAGACAGTGCACGCACACACACACGCAGGAGCTAGCCTATGAACAGTGACTGAGTGTCCCTAGTACAGTAAGTAGTAACAGTAAGTACAACTAGAAATTACAATAATCAGTAGTAATCAGAAGGAAATAGAGTGTGTGTACTGTACAGACAGTGCACGCACGCACACACGCAGGAGCTAGCCTATGAACAGTGACTGAGTGTCCCTAGTACAGTAAGTAGTAACAGTAAGTACAACTAGAAATTACAATAATCAGTAGTAATCAGAAGGAAATAGAGTGTGTGTACTGTACAGACAGTGCACGCACACACGCAGGAGCTATGAACGAACAAACAGTGACAGTGAGTGTCCTAGTACAGTTACAGTATACTACAAAATACAATCACTCAGTACTAAAGGACAGCAGAAAAACTACTGGTATAGATGAGAAATAAACTAACAGAGGACAGGAGGACAGCTGTGCCCACACAGGCAAGGCCCTGAGGCCGAAAGCTGTGTAAGCTTGCCTGCAGCAGCTGACTGTCTCTATGTAACACACAAGCTACTAACTAAAATACAATGTCTATCTAACTAACAACAATATAGGTGTATATAGGAGGTGTATGTGAGCAAAAACGCTATGTGATTGACCACAATAAAGCTCTTGCTAAGCCAAAGCACAAAGGAGCAGATCTCTCTCTGTACAAAGTCAGGCAAGGACGGAAAAACCTAAAATGGCGGCCGCTATTTATAGGGTAGGGGCTGGCCAGGGTCCCCTTGTGTGATTGGCTGCCGTCAGAGGGCCTGGGAGCCCTCTGATTGGCTTTAAGGACATCAATCTGGGCTATGACGCTATTCGAGCTTGGTATTCAAGCTCGAATAGCGCTGTTTGCTTGAATAGCGCGAATAGTGAATGGGCTATTCGAATTAACTCGAATAGCCCATTCGAATAGCTGCAGCTATTCGAGCTCGGTATTCAAGCTCGAATAGCTGAAAAAGAGCTCGAATATTCGAGCTACTCGAATATTCGAGCTCTGCTGAGCACCACTGCTTGAGGCTGCTCAGTCCCTTGCCTCTCCCCATGTGGCTCCTGTCCCCTGCAATACTACCCAAAAGTCTGGTTGAGTTGCACTTCATCACGCATGCGCTGCCCGGCCAGGCACGCTCCCCCATCTCGCTCTCATGGCTACGAGCATGCTACGCTTGCACACCACAGATGCTAAGTAGCTGTGTAAACATTTTGCTACTATTCATGTTAAATATCAGAGGCAAAAACTTTAATTCATTGTGTGTTGGATTTAGCTTTATTGGAACAAATCATTCTCAAAATGGGTGTCTGCTTCAATACACGGCTAGTGTTTTTTTGTTTGTTTGTTTGTTTTGTTTTGCATATCAGACTACAGAGTATTTTTGTCTTGAAAAAAACACAGCTCAGCTTTCTCTCACACACAGGGTTAACAGATGCACAGTGAGGGAATTCCCCCTCTCCTCATGGCTCACTCTGCATCAGATTTCAGCAGACTTTTCCTCAGTACAGAGTGAAAGGAATTTGATATAGTGAACAAAAGATAAGCAAGTCAAATGTAGACATCTTTATTTACCAGCTCTTCAGGAACTCTCTCAATCCCAGGTAAAAAAACATGTTATTCGATAGTGTTCCTTTAAGTGGTTAAGACTTTACATAGTTACATAGTTATTTGAGTTGAAAAAAAGACATACATTCATTGAGTTCAACCAGAAAAAGTACAACACCAGCCTGCTCCCTCACATATCCCTGTTGATCCAGAGGAAGGCGAAAAACCCTTACAAGGGATAATCCAATTAGCCCCAAAAGGGAAAAAAATCCTTCCTGACTCCAGATGGCAATCAGATAAAATCCCTGAATCAACACCAGTGGGCATTACCTAGTAATTATAGCCATGCATGTCTTTCATTGCAAGGAAAGCATCTAAGCCTCCTTTAAATGCAGATATAGACTTTGCCATAACTACTTCCTGTGACAATGCATTCCACATCTTAATCACTCTTACTGTAAAAAAATAAATGGCTAAAAAGCTTTTCCTCCATGCGCAGATCATGTCCTCTGGTGCTTTGAGAAGGCCTAGTGACAAAAAGTTTATCCGCCGAGCTTTTATATTGCCCTCTAATGTATTTATACATGTTAATTAGATCCCCTCTAAGGCGTCTTTTCTCTAGACTAAATAAACCCAGTTTATCTAACCTTTCTTGGTAAGTGAGACCTTCCATCCCTCATATCAATTTTGTTGCCCGTCTCTGCACCTGCTCTAAAACTGCAATATCTTTCCTGTAATGTGGTGCCCAGAACTGAATTCCATATTCCAGATGTGGCCTTACTAGAGAGTTAAACAGGGGCAATATTATGCTAGCATCTCGAGGTTTTTTTCCATTTTAATGCATCCCAAAATTTTCTTAGCTTTAGCTGCAGCGGCTTGGCATTGAGTACGATTATTTAACTTGTTGTCGATGAGTACTCCTAAGTCCTTCTCCCAGTTTGATGTCCCCATCTGTATCCTGTTTATTTTGTATGGTGCTAGACCATTGGTACGACCAAAATGCATTACTTTACATTTTTCAACATTGAATTTCATCTGCCATGTATGCGCCCATATAGCCATCCTATCCAGATCCTGTTGCAATATGTCCCTATCTTCCTGAGAGTTTATGTTTCTGCACAATTTTGTATCATCTGTAAAAATAGCAACATTGCCTTCTACTGCATCTACTAGATCATTAAACATGTAATATAACCCAGCATTTAATCTTTGCTCTAAAACATTATTTACAGCATATTATATGCAACCAGCATTTTTTTTTTTTACTAGACCAGCATTCGAAGGGTTACACACAGGGCCGGAAAGTTTAGTGCAGAGAAATGTGGACGCATCCGAAGTTGTAGATAAGGTTATCTTGTGTTTACTTAAATGTATCAAGTGAGGAATGTGACACATTCTCTGACTGTGGAGAAGCAGCTCCACACAGAGAGAGAGTCAAAGCATGTCTGCCTTCAGTACATAATGAATAAAAGCAGTTATTGATAAAATGCAAAGTCAGCTCACAAAGCAAAAAAACTGTACTTTTGGGAACCTATAATTTCTAAATGAATAATAATAATACTTATGCACAAATGCAAATATGATAACCATATGGCATATAAAAAGTAGGAAACTATGTTTTTATTGAATATTATGTCAGTGTTTTAGATCACTTTAATAAATAAATTGAAGAGCACTGGACCCAGTGCTGATCCCTGTGGGACCCCACTGCTAACAGTCACCCATTTTGAATATGATCTATTGACTAGTCAAACAGGACCTTTACTAAACACATGCTGATGCTGATAAATAAGATTATTTTCTACTGTGAAGTCATGTATAGTATCCCTCAAATAGTTTGCATACACCCAATGTTAAGCGTACATGTCTATCATTTCCTGGATCTGATTTTTGCCCTTCTTAATGGGAATAATGGGAAATTGTGGGCTGTATTCCAATCTACTGGAACTCTGCCAGTTGAAAGAGAGTCACAAAAGATAAGATAAAGGGGTTTATCGATAACTGAACTTAATTCTCTTAGGACCCGAGGATGTATGCCGTCCGGACCAGACTTTAAACTTTTTTTTTTTTTAACTTTTAAACCAAAAAAAAATCTATGAAATTCCAGTTACTTAAACTTAGCTCAGTATAAATAATTTCTATTCTCATCAGTTTATTTTCACTTCATGAATACATCAACTTATTACAATTCTAGGTTTCGTGTTTTGTCTGTCTCAGATACAGTTTCTAACATTTGCTCAACTCCCACCAGGTCATCAGACAACTGATGACATAGTGAATTTAAATGACCCGAATATCAAATTTTTGGTTCACGAATAGCAAACTTGAATTTCTGCAAATGTTGCTGCTATTCAAAATGGGCTGCATAGACTTAAATGGCAGGTGAATGACCTCTGACTTTAGTGGTTTATAGCAAAGTCCCCTTACATGCTAGAAAAGTTTGCAGGGTATGTGGAGAGGGACAGTGGGTACAAGAGGAAAAAAATCAAAAAGACCTAATAGTTTTTGAGAAAATCAACTTTAAAGTTACAATGGGAAAAAAGAATACATTTAATGCTGTAAATGACAGATAATGTAACAACCTAACGGTACTGTAAATTTTCATGTACCAATAGAAAGAGCAATTAATTTCATGATGGGGTTTCCAGGTGTCCGGACCCCCTGGAAACCCTGTGGAAGTCACAAGGTTTGACCAAGGATCGCTATACAGCCACAATATGTCTGTATAAGGATTCCTAGCAATTTTGCCTATTTTTGAAATGATATGGGATCCGCCCTCCCAAGCCTCTTTAACCCCTTGTACACAATGCAGACAGGGATAGCCAGAATGCGGAGCCCCGGCCGAATGGGGCTTTGCACCCTGACAAATACCAGCCATGTTATGGGGGGGGGGGGGGGTCTGGGGGAGAGGGATGGCCAAGCCTCCCCTCCCCTTTCCAATCCATAGACAAGGGGCTCTTCCCCAACTCTGGTGCCCCAGGAGGTGGTGGGGGCCGACAGCACCCTGGGGGGTTCATGGTGGGGGGTTCATGGTGGCATCTGGGAGTCCCCTGTGGGAGTCCTACCCACACACCGCCACTTGTGTACCTAGGAAATTTGACACCTGGTGCTGATTATGTACAGACCCCACACACACACACACACACCACCACCAAAACTCCCCCCAAAAAATATTTGGGGATTTGGGGGAAAAAGGAGGAAGTGAACAGAGCTAACCGTTATGAAGCTCTATACTCTATACAATAATAATATGGTGGGGCATTAGACTATGACTATGATACAATTAGATTGTGAGCTCCTCTGAGGACAATCACAAAAGGGAGACATACAAAAGAGGGGGATGCATAGGAAGAGGGGGGGGGGATAAAGAGGTAGAGGGAAAAGACAGAGAGCCTGGTGGGAAAAGAGAAATGGCAGGAAGACCTCTCACCAGGGCTGCAGACATCACCAGTGCTGTTTGGCAGGGACATGCTGTTAAAAGAAGCCACTAAAATCTGAAAAGAGGAAAGGGTCATGGGGGAAGAAAACAGGGTGGGAGGGAGAGCTGGGAAAAGAGATAAGATTACCTGCAATCAAGCAAATCTTAATTGCCTGGAGCTTCTCTGCTCACTACAGAAGTCGGCTGTCAGCACCTGTATCACCGACTTCTGCAACAGCAGATTGCCCTGCATTATTAATTACTCACAATGATCAGGATAGATAATCAATAGTCCTGGGCACTCTGGTATTACAGCAGCCAATGCACATGGCTAATAATGACAGGCAGCTTTTGAAGCACCAAACACATCCTGCCACCTTCCCTGCTAATGTCCCAGCTGCTGCACAGCAATAATTCTCTCCACTCACCCTGCTGCTCTGCACATTCACTCACTGTAGGCTATGTGTAGAGAGCTAGGAGACACATTGCCCATGGGAAAGGAAGGGGGAGGGGTACTACATCTTGTGCAGGAAGTAGTACAGTCCCCTGCACTGCCTGCTGCTATTTTCCCTAATGTTGCCCAAATTATGAGAAAAGGTCGTAGGTGGAAGAGCACAGTGGCTGTGCACCACAACGGCACCCCTAGCCATGGTTACACCCGGTGCTATGAGCACCTGCAGCCCTATGGTAGTACCTACACTGCACACCGCACATTTAGCCCTCACCTACATTGACACTCTGAAGCACTCATAGCACCTATCAAAGCTCAAAGTATCTTTGTATTTGTCTCCAAGCTCCCCATGCGTTTGTTATTAGACCAATGGGGAGCTTTGGAGCCAAATTCAAAGATGCTTTGAGCTCTGCTATACATAGTATAGCTAAAGCTTTGCAGCGGGGAGTTTCGGTGTGTGGCGTCGGGTGCGCGGAGATCTTCAATCAACTAAATGTAAATTGCAAGATAGAGGATATTGGTGTGCTCCTTTTCCGAAAATATTGGCATGGGAACTTTTTTTTAAAAGGTACAGGTAAGTTTTTCTGGTTAATTAAGAATATTAAAGGACTTTTTTAGTTGTTGTGTTTTTATTTCTTTTATCCCTGTGTGGAAATGGGAAAGGGGTACTTTTCCCCCCAATACTAATTTCTACTGGGAGGGGGGCGGGCATCTGGAGATCCCCTTCTTAAAGGGGACTCCCAGATGCCACCATGAATCCCGCCAGGTAGTCGTCACCCCTACCTCCTCATGGGGCACTGGAGGTGGGGAAGAGCCCCTGGTCCATAGATTGGACACGGGCTCCGGGGGGAGGCTTGGCTTAAAAATTGATTTTCTCAAAAACAAGCTCTTTCTGAAAAAAAAAATTCTTGTACCCACTGTCCCCCTCCACATACCCTGCAAATTTGGTGTTTCTAGGACGTAAGAGGGCTTTGTTTTAGCTGCTAAAGTCGGCAGCCATGCGCCTGCCATTAAAGTCAATGTGCAAAATGCAAATGCGAAAAAAAGCATATTTGTTGCTGAACACTATTTGCCGGCAGAACAATTCAGGCCATCTCCACTGGTGAACTCTTTTTTTTTTTTTTTTTTTTTTTTTTTTTTCAAAGAAAGAAATTTGGTGTATTTTTTTTTTTGTGTGTGTGTGACACCATCTTTTCCTCCCCCATGGCTGTGCCTACACAGAGAAAAATAGTTATGCACTGCCTCCTCCAGCCCGTGGCAGCCATCCTATGCCCTCACCGCAGCTCCAGTGGCTCCCGGTCTTCTGCGCCTGCGCAGTACAGTCCCGATGACGTGGGAGAGACCACTTAACCAGCACGGTGGAGTGCAAAAGAAGCCGACCCGCCAGCAGAGAAGACTGGGAGCCACCGGAGCTGCGACGAGGGCACAGGACGGCTGCCATGGGCTGGAGGAAGCCCCAGGTAAGTGGATCTATTTTGTTTTAGCTTGGATCACTCTTCTAAACTCCAAAAATGTGTAAGTAAAAAAGGTTAGGGCCAAATTGCCTCTACCCCTCTCTTGCCCGGGTCTTCAAGCAACGATGGCTCTTGCATTCCCCTTGCTTTTAATAACTTATAAATGTACAATTCTAGCTGACACATAGCTTTACTGAGGACATATAAATGACAGCATTAAGTCCACCTCATTTTTAACAATTATCGTTGGAGGATGGAGGTCTTCCGGTTCCCGATGACAGGAGGTCATCTGCCACACATCAAGAATGGTCACTGGCAGCTTAGAGAACATGGCCCTCATTATAGTGTCCAGTTGCAATGATAACCAATCACTTCCATGGTCAAACCGATAGCCAGTGTTGGCGGACTTGATGAGGATCTTTGTTTCGGGGCTGCGTTCTAAAAGCCGAGATACCGCTTCCCGAATGTGATATAGCCTTCGTACAAATAGTCCTACAGGGTAAGTCAGGAAGTGGTTCCCGCATGTCAACACAATGACGAGACCTTCACGGGCTCCCATTCCATCCAGTTCTGAAGCAATATAACGTAGATCCTGTGCTCGAGAACGCTCCATACGTAGAGGCTTCTGATGGGTTCGCCACTGGACCAAATAATCATTTTCTGCATCTGTAGCCAGCAGAGGACCTGTTTTGTGATGTGCCACGTGAAGATGGATCTCCTTAAGAGCTAAAAGTTCAGACACAGAATGAGATAATAAGTTAAAGGGACTCTGAGCAGTAACATAGATTAAAGGATTTCACTTACCTGGAGCTTCGTTCAGCCCACCATAGGCCGCAAGGTCCCCCGGCGTCATCCTGGCGGCTGTCTGTGTCCCTCTGGCAGCTCCCATTACCGGCGACACCCGGGACGGGTGTTGGACCAACATTTCCTGGATCCTGACACCCGTCATCTTCACACTGGCTGCTACGCGTCATCACGGCAGCTGGCATGATAGGTCTGCCCATGCACGGTTTAGAGTTAGAAAACCGTGCATGTGCAGACCTGTCACGCCAGCCGCTGTGATGATGACGAGCGTCAGGATCCATAAAGAGTCGGTCCAACACCTTACTTGGGTGTCGCCAGTAACGGGAGCCCCTGGAGGGACACAGAGAGCAGCCAGGACGATTCCGGGGGAGTTTGCAGCCTACAGTGGGCTGGAGGAAGCCCCAGGTGAGTTAAATCTTTTCATTTACTTTATTGTTTAGGGTCCCTTTAAAGAGTTAATGTACTCACATTTAAATGTGCTGAAAATAATAATATTATTTAAAATGCCAACATCTTTTAGCATTCCTGAAGCAGGGGAAAATTCAATTAGAAACTCCTCTTAGTAGAGGGAAGCCCTGGATAGTCCAGAGGCTTCCCCTATTATCTTGGGGCCCACAATGTCCCACTAAGCAGATTCAACAAGGACTTGTTGCTTATTCATGCATGAACGTACCTGCGTTGCTGTATTTCCTGATTGGGAAGTTTCTTGAACTGCTCATGTACCTATGTTCCCCATTATTGTCTGTTATTTACTATGTACAGTGCTACAGATGATGTTGGTGATATATTGATTATGTAGGTGTAATGATCGGCTCAGCTGTCTGCATGGGCAGTGAGCTGTTTGTCCATTCTTTAGGTCTGAGTGCTGCAGGTCTCTGGAAAAGAGACCTGTCTTCGCTTTGCAAGTTTCAGAGTTGCTCTGCTAGTGAGAAATATGCATACACTTGTCATGCAAATTGCCTAGCTGCTTTCTTTGATGGCTTGCAGTATAAATACCATTTTCTCCCAGAATCCTTTGCTGGTCATGATGGTTTGTTCCTGCAAACTCTCCTGGAGTATCAGTCTTGCTATCGTTTGCTAAGATTATCTTAGAGTAATTCCTTGGGACTGCACTAGGCATCCCTTCTAGTGCAGTCAGGTTGTATTATCTGTATTGCCTTGTTCTTTCTCTCTGTTGCAATTGTCTCGTCACCAGCGGCAGTTGACAGGAAATTGTTCTGTCTGTCTGGGAGTGTAGGCCAGAGCTGCGGTTGCTACTGGCTGCTCCATTTGTCTGGATCGCATCCACTCTAGCTGTAGCAGTGGTGGTTCCTTCTGTATTCTGCCTTAGTGGTGCTAGCCAGAGCAGCGGTTGCTACTGGTAGCCCCATCTGTCTGTCTGTCTGGATCGCATCCGCTTTAGCGGTAGTCTCTGTCTGGGAGTGTAGGCCAGAGCTGCGGTTGCTCCTGGCTGCTCCTTCTGTCTGTCTTGTCTATTTCGTGTTTCTGTTACTTTGGTTAGTTAGGGTGGCACGCTTATCACTGGGCGCCTAACGCACGGTGATCGTGTCTTAAACGCGTTTGCTGTTGCGAATGAGTGCGGTGTTCGCGTTTAGCTAGCGTTTGTTATTTTCCTTGTTGTTCTGATCGTTGTTATGTGCTATGTCTTTCTTGCTGCATTTGTGCTCTGTCTGATTCGGTCTTGTGTCACTTTTGGCAATCGCCACTCTTGCGATTGCGTTCCCACTTCGGTTCTGTTATTGTGTGTTCACCGTCGCTGGGTGGCGACTAGATTGGTGTACACACATACATCCTGTCTCTGTGTTCTCTCTCTTTAGGGGCTATATTGCCTTGCATTGCTTCAACTCGTACAATTCCCCTCTGGCATCTGTGGCCATGCAGAGGCTGTGCTCGTCTGCACTCCACAGCTCCATCTGTTTGTGGGAATTGCCCTCTACAGGTGCATTGCACCCAAGCTGGGTTCTATCAAATTACACACTTGTGGAGGATTTCCGCAGTGTCAGCGCGTGTCCTGTGCGCTGACCACGGAAATAATTCCCCAATCATTACAGTAGGTAGAAAAAAACAAAAGTCTTGTAAAAGTAACACCTTTTAATGGCTAGCTGATAAAGTTAAAGGGGCACTATAGTGAAAATTAGTCTAGTGGGATAACCTTGTTAGTTTAGTTTATACCTAACATTAGGAGCATTGAATACTTAGTATTAATTGTTTGCTTGAGAGGTTTTAGACGTCATATGTAGTGATTCTGCCTGTCATCCCCCTCTGCTGACTCGGGCTGCATTGTAATAGCTGATTTCTCCTCTCATATCTCTCAACTAAAGAAAATAGAATGCAGGGGGGTCAAGGAGTGCTGTGAAAGATCGTAGATAAACAAATAAATAAGACCAATGACTTAATTCCTTATGTGTCCAGTGCTATGCTGTTCCCAGGCACTCAGCTGATCAGTCTACATATCCCATACAGCTTGAGCACAGAGTAAGCAGAGCATAAATCAGTTGTAACAGCACTGGGGTGGGGGGGGGGGGGGGGGGGGAGTACATTGCGTATAGCTAGAAAAAAACGACAGGCTGTATCTTTGCATATGCTGTCAAAAAAACCTTTCAAGCCCAAATTTAAAGGGGCACTATGGCAAAAAAAAAATTGTAAATTGTAAAATTGAAAATATGTGCGAAACATAAAGTACATTTTTTTTCAGAGTAAAATGAGCCATTAATTACTTTTCTCCTATGTTGTGGTCATTTACAGTAGGTCGTAGAAATCTGACAGAACTGAAAGATTTTGGACTAGTACATCTCTTTATAGGAGATTCTCAGCAAGGGAGCTTCCCTGCTCGTTACACAGTTTTTTTGGCAGTTGGACAGAGCAACTGACATTCGCTAAGTGCTTTTGAAAATAAAAAAACCCTGAGAATCCCCCATGAGGAGATGGGCTAGTCCAAAAACTTTCGGTTCTGTCAGATTTCTAATACCTACTGTAAGCGACAGCAACATAGGAGAAAAAAAAATATGGCTCATTTTGCTTTGGAAAAAATGTACTTCTTAGTTGTATATGTGTGCACATATTTTTAATTTTTACATTTTTTTGCCAAAGAGCTCCTTTAAAAAATAAATAAATAAATAAGTAACCAACACTCCTAATATTAGCTACATTTTACCAGGTTACCTTAATAGCCTAATTGTGGCCATAGCACCCCCCTTTAACCACTTTACCCCCACCCGTATGGATTTCTCCGTCCCTTTTTCCATCCTTTTACCACCAGGGACGGAGAAATCCATACTTCCCGCGCACCCGCCGCTGCCCGCGCTCCCGCTCGCTTATGCACGCACTCCCGCTCGCATGCATGCTGCCGCCCCCTCGCCCAGAGATCAATGAACGGGAAAATCCATTCCCGTTCGTTGATCTAAGCCCCGCAATAATCCGCTGCTTCTACGAGAAGCAGCAATCATTGTGAAGAAAAAAAAAGTTTCCAGCCTCTTTGTACTTCCTGCAAGCGTCCTTCTGCGTCTGCAGGTCGCATAAACAAAATGTTACTGTGGCCATCTTGTGGCGAAATAGTAAAACTACACCCTAAAGCATTTTTTCACATACAAATACATTACTTATACACAAAAAATGAACTCATTACCTCCCACACTCCCCATATTTTTTTTTGTAATTTAAAAAAAAAATGTACAATTAAAAAAAATACATAAATAGTTACCTTAGGGACTGAACTTTTTAAATATTTATGTCAGGAGGGTACAACACTGTTACTTTATAAACGATGGGCTTGTAATTAGGGATTGACGCAAAACTAAAAAAAATGCACCTTTATTTCCAAATAAAATTTCGGCGCCAAACATTGTGATAGGGACATAATTTAAATGGTTTTATATACGGGACAAATGGTCAAATACATTTCATGGGTTTTAATTACAGTAGCATGCATTATTTAAAAACTATAATGGCCGAAGAACTGAAAAATAATGATTTTTTTCCCCACATTTTTCCTATTTTTCCATTAAAACATATTTAGAATAAAATATTTCTTGGCATAATGTCCCACCTAAAGAAAGCCTAATTGGTGGCAAACAAATCAAGATATAGTTCATTTCATTGTGATAAGTAATGATAAAGTTATAGACGAATGAATGGAAGGAGCGCTAAAAGGTGAAAATTGCTCTGGTGCTCAAGGGGTAAAACCTCAGTGGTGAAGTGGTTAAATGATGCAAGCTTTCTGGGATCTAGTGCCCTTTTTCAGGCATATTTCCAGATGTTAGTTGAAGTAAAACACTGACACCATAGCTCCCAACTGTCCCTCTTTGGGAGCTCTGTCCCTCTGTCCCGCTTTCCTCTGCATGTGTCCCTCTTTCAGGACTTTGTCCCTCTTTCTATGTAAATATATATATTTCTCTACTAAAAAATGTGTTTGATTGACTCTAACCCTTATTCCCATCCTTTAAATTGATATATTACTAATTTTAAAATGTTTACATGAAGGAAAATGAACCAGGATAGAAAGGACCAGTGTGGTTTGATTATAAAACAAAATATTTTTCTATATTTATGGTATGCGTGACTAGGGGTGTGACTCAGGCGTGATCAGGGGTGTGGCAGGGGTGTGGCTTAAATGTCCCTCTTTCTCATCTCAAAAAGTTGGGAGGTATGCTGACACAGGTAAATAGTAAACACGAAGATGACAGTTGTGCTGGTTACTATTTAGCAGTTAGCAGATGTCAGGTGATCAGCAGGCTTTGGTGAGACATTGATAAATAGTAATAATAATAAATTACATTTGTAGGGTGTATGGGTGTTAGGCCTTACTTGGTATAAAACTTGTAAGGTATTCCCACCACTGTCGTAGGGTGGAGTCTCCAAGCATGTAGACTATCTTCCCAGAAAGACATTTGGCTGCTCTGGTTGGCTCATCAAAATGTTGGTTTGAACAGGTCAGCGACTGCCAGGCATCTTGGTAATAATATCCTGAGGGATCTGGGTTCTTTAGTCCAGGGACGCATTTTATATGTTTAGCTAAATTATGAGAAAATAGGAAAATAAGAAAAATGACCTGCAACGTTATCATCATCAGCCATGATCATCATTTGCATTATGTGATACATTGCATAATACAGTAAATCATCATAACTTTCACAACTGCACATCTAGAGATTGTTTTCACTGTATGGACCAGTAGAGATGGCCCAAATGGTTCGCCGGCGAACGGTTCCAGGCAACCTTTTGGTGGTTCGCGTTTGCCAGTGAAGGCAAACTTTTGCGGAAGTTCGGTTCGCCCCCATAGTGCGCCATTAGGGTCAACTTTGACCCCCTATCACAGTCAGCAGGCACATTGTAGCCAATTAGGCTACACTCTCTCCTGGAGCCACTCCCCCCTTATATAAAGCAGGCAGCGCTGGCTATTACACTCACTCATGTACCTGCAGTAATTAGTGAAGGGACAGCTGTTGGCAGACTCTCATAGAGAAAGATTAGTTAGGCTCTTGTAGGCTTGTTAACTTTCTCTTGGCTGATTGTTATTGCTAAAATAGCACCCCACAACAGCTATTTTGAGAGCTAATGTTCTCCTGATGTGTTGGGTTTTTTTGTGTGGTTTTTTTGTGTTGCCCACTGACACTGCATTACAGCCCTATCTGTTTCAGCTGGACCTTGGTAATTGCTATTACTGTGCCAGCCAGGCCCTGCCTAACTACCTATGCCTACCTACCTACTGGGGCACCTACTTACCTATACGGGGGCACCTACCTATACCTACCTACCTACCTATACTAGGGCACCTACCTATGCCTACCTACCTATACTGGGACGTCTACCTATGCCTAGCTAACTACTGGGGCACCTACCTATGCCTACCTACCTATACTGGGACTCCTACCTATGCCTAGCTAACTACTGGGGCACCTACCTATGCCTATCTACCTATACTGGGACACCTACCTATGCCTCTCTATCTATACTGGGACACCTACATATGCCTATCTACTGGTGGCTGGATAGTGTACTGGTTAAGGGCTCCGCCTTTGATGTGGGAGACCAGAGTTCAAATCCTGGCTAGGTCAAGTACCTATTCAGTAAGGAGTTAAAGGCAAGACTCCCTAACACTGCAGGGTGGCCTCTTGAGCGCATCCCAGTGGCTGCAGCTCTTGAGCGCTTTGAGTCTGACAGGAGAAAAGCGCTATACAAATGTTCAGATTATTATTATTATTATTCAGATTATTATACTGGGACTCCTACCTATGCCTACCTACCTATACTGGGACTCCTACCTATGCCTACCTAGTACCTACCTATACTGGGGCACCTAACTATGCCTACTTACCTATACTGGGACTCCTACCTATGCCTAGCTAACTACTGGGGCACCTACCTATGCATATCTACCTATTCTGGGACACCTACCTATGCCTACCTACCTATACTGGGACTCCTACCTATGCCTACCTACCTATACTGGGGCACCTACCTATGCCTACCTACCTATACTGGGACTCCTACCTATGCCTAGCTAACTATTGGGGCACCTACCTATGCCTACCTACCTATACTGGGACACCTACCTATGCCTACCTACCTATACTGGGGCACCTACCTATGCCTACCTACATACAAGAAAATAATAAGGTTGTTGCTTCATTGTGGACAGACCAAATTTGATCAGCTGGACAGTCACTGTTCACTGTTCATTGAGCTACCACATCCCGGCGACCATATGGGTTTGAACACCGCCACGGCCTTTATTATGATGGGGTTACGGTGTCTGTCTTGTAGGAAAAATACCGATTCGAAATCAATGCGCCCATATAGGGCCGTCAGCCCATCCCAGCGCACGCTGTATAGTGAATCACGGCGAGAGCGTAGAGAGGAGGCGGGCTCTATGAACTGTTTTTAATCAGCTTTTGCGTACACAGAAGCCACACCCTGATGAAGCGTCGCAAGTGACGCGAAACGTCGGTGGGCGGAGCCACGCAGCCTGATCCCTCGGCTGTGCTTCCGCGTTGGTGAACACATGGAGTGGCGTCCCGTCACGTTCGCATGCCTTACGGATGAAGCAGCTAACTAGACTGCCAGGACCGGGCACTTAAATCGCTGGGGAGTACAGGCCGAGACGCGGCCTTCTATCCATCAGGTGACCCCACAGTGGTACATGGAATAAGAACACGAGCTCCAGGAGAGCAGGATGGGCATCAGTGACATCATGTGGTGAGACCCATCCTTTATTCCTCACTGACAAACATACGAACTGCATTATCTTCGGGAGAATTTACTTCTGTCAGCCCCTATGTCTACTTACTAATCGGCTGAGGTGGATTATAACAGGAATTTGAACTATTGTCCGCATGAGGAGGGGGGGGGCCCCCACCATATTCAACCAATACTGCATGGCACCAGTGTGGAAGCGCGGCATGCTTGGGATGTGTGAATGGGTAATTCCTCCATGCATTATCAAGCTGACACATCTATCATGGTGGCTGATTGATGGCCAGAATGTAGCTTTGCTTACGCAATTTTAGTTATGAATCATGTGTGCTTTGTTCCCTTTGTGATCATTTGAGTTACTGTATGTCTTTGACTTATTTATAATAAATTTTGATACTTTGCATATTAAGGCGGCCTGAGAACCCATATGTGCTCAGATTTTTAGTTGAACACCGCCACGGCCTGCACTCTGGCCATGGTGCGCACCAGTCCAGCATGGCCGTCACTACGCAAACAGCTGTTTGCGGTGCGTTACACAGTGAGTTTGGTGTGTCAGTGTGAAGCAGTACTCTAATTACACTCTCTGATTGATGTATACACATGCAAGATGATTTAAAGCACTTTAGTCCTGCAATTTAGCATTCAATGTGATTTCTGCCCTTAAAACGCTGCTTTGCGTCAAATCCAGATTTTTCCCGGGACTTTTGGCATGTATCCCACTCCGCCATACCCCCCTCCAGGTGTTAGACCCCTTGAAACATCTTTTCCATCACTTTTGTGGCCAGAATAAATGTTTCTAGTTTTCAAAGTTCGCATCCCCATTGAAGTCTATTGCGGTTCGCGAACCGACCCTTTTGTGGAAATTCGCAAACCCGGTTCGTGAACCTAAAATCGGAGGTTCGGGCCATCTCTATGGACCAGTCATGGATGTTTTGGCTAAGTCTCTATGAACGTAGCAATTACTTTAACGTTACCTATGACTGGTGTTACATTCAAATTTTCGGCAAAGTCATTTTCGCATCTAAAATTTTATTTTCAATTTTGAGAAAATATTAGCAAAAAATACATTGTATTTTTGCAATACGGGAAAAATTCAAAGAATTGTAAAAAATCTATGTTCACCATGAAAATTGTTTCTTTTTGCGCACACGTTCACAAAAGATTCGTGAATCACAAACTTAGTGCAAAACATTTTTTCAATGGCATTTTTGCTGGAAAGTCAAATTCACCACTATTGTTGTGAGATTTAGTGCAAAAAGAATATTGGCATTTTCACTCATTGCTACCTATGACCCTAACTTATATCAACTGTATATATATTTTAGAATAAAAAAAAAATATTTATCGGTTTTCACCCAATATAGTTTTAATAATAAAAGAGTTGTAGATAAAAACATTATATTAACTACCTAATGACCGTGTCACGCCGATGGGCGTGGCCACAGCGGCAGCCCCAGAACTGCCTAACACCGATCGGCGTAAAGTCCTGGGGCTGCAGTTTGCAGGAGATTGTGCGCATCTTCTGCTTAGTAGGCGGAGTGGAGTCTTCAGTCTCCCAGTGGTGACCGCCGCTCGGAGACTGTTAGACGGCGAAACCGCTGTCTAATTAACCTGTACAACACTGTGATCTACAGCAGCGCTCTACTGGGGACAGCTGTGTGACAAGGCTGTCCCCTCTGTGTGCTCAGGGGTGATCGGCTGTCGTAGGCTGAAGCCTATGACAGATGATCACGGGGATTGGCTGGCGGGGGGAGGGAGAGGGATTAAAAAATAAATAAATACACAAATTTAATAAAAAATAAAGCACATAAATATATATTACAAAACAAACAAACGTCTGGGGGAGCAATCAGACCCCACCAACAGACAGCTCTGTTGGTGGGGAGAAAAGGGGGGGGGGATCACTAGTGTGCTGTGTTGTGCGGCCCTGCAGTGAGGCCTTACAGCTGCAGTGGCCTATTTCACAAAGCATAGTCTGGTCTTTAGGGGGGGGGGGGGTAAAGCCTGTGGTCCTGAAAGGGGAACTTCAGCCTAAACAAACATACTGTCATTAAGTTACATTAGTTATGTTAATTAGAATAGATGGGTAATATAATTTTTTACCCACCCTGTTTTAAAAGAACAGGCAAATGTTTGTGATTCATGGGGGCTGCCATCTTTGTCATGGGGGCAGCCATCTTTTTGGTTGAAAGGAGGTGACAAGGAGCAGGAGACACAGTTCCAACTGTCCTGTGTCCTGATAACCCCTCCCAGCTGCGCACGCTAGGCTTCAAATGTCAAATTCAAAATGTAAAAAAAAATTGCACCAAAACAGCAGAACGAGAGCAACAACATCAGAAATCCCATCATGCTTTGCACAGCATCAGGGGAAAAAAGCCCAGGCAGTTTTCTTCTGTGCAGCTAAAAATGAGGCTTGGATAAGAGAAACAAAGTTCTGATGCTGTGAAACTGTTAAAGAAACACCAAGTCTTTTCAAGACAAGACAAATAACATTTATATCAAGCTTTTCTCCTGGTGGACTCAAAGCGCCAGAGCTGCAGCCACAAGGGCGCGCTCTATAGGCAGTAGCAGAGTTAGGGAAACTTGCCTAAGGTCTCCTACTGAATAGGTGCTGGCTTACTGAACAGGCAGAGCCGAGATTCAAACCCTGGGCACCTGTGTCAGAGGCAGAGCCCTTAACCATTACACCATCCAGCCACTCTTTCAGTGCTACTGAGTCGATTTTTAGTCTGAAGGTTCACTTGAAGTGGTTAAGCTGTTTATTCTGTCTAACACAAAACTCAAATTATGTTGCTAGTACAATGTATGCTGAAAAAATATCTCATTTTGAAACAATACCCTTTTTTGGTTATTGTGTGTTTTTATATTTCAGCTGTGACAATATTTAAAGCATGTTTTAACATAAAATAAGGAAGAAAGTTTTATTAGGCAGAGTATTTGGATATTACATTATTGTAGAAAGAGGGTGTGGTCACAAAAGTGAGCATTTTTATTGTATTATTGCATATTTTTGGTCCAATGACATCCCCACTATTATGGTTCCACTCCAGGGCCCACATTCACATTTTTTTTTCAACCAGCTTTTTCTCCTAGGTGATATTTTTAAAATTGTCAGTAAAATACCTTTTTTAAACCACCAGCAAGCAAGTAAATACTCAAAATAATTTTGATAATACATTTTCACCAACCCTTTGGTACTTTTTTAGTTGAAAAGTACTGAAAAGTTATTTTAAATAGAAAATGAAAAAGTATCTCCTAGGAGAAAAGTGAATTGCATACAGCCCCAGGGCCCATATGTAATTCATTTTCTTTTTCACCTCCTTTTCTTCTTTACGTCTTATTTCCTAGGAGATAATTTTCAACTTCTCTATAAACTAAAAGTTGGTGAAAAAGTTCTATCAAATGTATTTTGAGTATTTTCTTGCTTGCTGGTGACTTAAAAGGCATTTTATGACAAGTTGTAAAAATATCACGTAGGAGAAAACTTAGGATAAAAAGTGAATTTGCCTATGGGCCAATGTGTCTCCCTTTTAGTTGTCCTTATTAAATTGCCTGGCCAATATATTACTCCCTATAGTGTACGTCTTATAATGCCCTCATATATACCGTCTTTCCCCGAAAATAAGACAGTGTCTTATATTAATTTTTGCTCTAAAAGATGTGCTAGGGCTTATTTTCAGGGGATGTCTTATATTTCTATCAGGAAGTGTCTCCCAGCAGAACATTTCCTGTTCCTTTGTACTATGATGTTGATGGATTTGAAGGTATGCTACTGTACTTATCAGGCACCAGCCCTGCCTTCCCTGCACACAGCTGATAACCTTGCTGTGTGCTGGGAAGACAGGACCAGTGCCCAATCGGCACTGCATCGCTATGTCCCCGCTTGCTGGCTGCCTCTTCTTCCGCTTTAACTTCCACTAGGGCTTATTTTCGGGGTAGGGCTTATATTTCAAGAATGCTGAAAATTCTAGCTAGGGCTTATTTTCAGAGTAGGTCTTATTTTCAGGGAAAGAGGGTACCAGCCTCTATGCTGTGTGTCCCTGAGTAGCTTTCATGCTGTACTTCATACAGATCTCCCTGTGCAGTGTCCCTTTCTAGTGACCCCTGTGCTTTTCCCCCACATAGCAGACTTTGTGCCCCTATATAGTGGTCACTGCTCTGTGCCTCCTTATACAGTATTTGTTCTTTGCCTACTGATAGTGATGCCTATGTTGATTTCTCTGGTGGTTTTATAGTTCGCTATTTTCCTTCTGTATTTTCCTGCTGGTCTAGAGCCCTCCTTTCCATTACATATTTCTTTGGTGGTCTTACTGGTCCTTCCGTCTCCTCCTAGCTCACCTCTCTCCCCATTGCAGAGATGATCTCTGTGGTCCGTTGTCTGCAATTCAACCAGTCTCCTCTAAATTATATAGTAGGTCCTGGCCACCCCCCCCCCCCTTCCTTTCCCAAAGCAAATTCCCTTTGTTAACATCTAGCATGATGCCCCCTCCCAAAGAACACCCTTCCTAAAAGACTAACAGCAAAAGCAACCCCTTTCTTAATCTACCATATTCCCTTACAATAGCCCTTCGAATATTAACAAGGCCAGATTTATATGTTGTGTGCCCCTAGGCCGAGTATGTTGTGGCTCCCCTTTGGTGTGGAACAGTGCCCCTACTATTCCATGTGCATACTCCTCCCCCATGTGTATCATCTATGTACATCACCCCCCCCCCATTCCATGTGCAGCCCCCTCTTCCATGTGTATCATCCATGTACAGCAGCTCCTCCCAGTCCATGTGCAGCCCTCTCTTCCATGTGTATCATCCATGTACTATAGCCTCCTCCCATTCCATGTGCAGCCCCCACTTCCATGTGTAACATCCATATACAGCAGCCCTCCCCATTCCATGTGCAGCCCCCTCTTCCACGTGTATCATCCATGTACAGCAGCCCTCCCCATCTCACATGCAGCCCCCTTTTCCATGTGTATCATCCATGTACAGCAGCCCTCCCCATCCCGTGTGCAGCCCCCTATTCCATGTGCATCATTCATGTACAGCAGCCCCTCCCATTCCATGTGCAGCCCCCTCTTCCATGTGTATCATCCATGTACAGCAGTCCCTCCCATTCCATGTGCAGCCCCCTCTTCCATGTGTATCATCCATGTACAGCAGCCCCCCCATTCCATGTGCAGCCCACTCTTCCATGTGTATCATCTATGTCTGGAACCCCCCATTCCATGTGGAGCCCCCTACTGCATGTGTATCATCCAAGTACAGCAGCCCCCTCCTATCCCATGCGCAGCCCCCTCTTCCACGTGTATCATCTATGTACAGCAGCCCCCTCCCATTACATGAGCAGCCCCCTATTGCATGTGTATCATCCATGTACAGCAGCCCCCTCTCATTCCATGTGCAGCCCCCTATTCCATGTGTATCATCCATGTACAGCAGCCCCCTTTCATTACATGTGCAGTCCCCTCTTCCATGTGTATCATCCATGTACAGCAGCCCCCTCCCATCCCATGTGCAGCCTCCTCTTCCATGTGTATCATCCATGTACAGCAACCCCATCCCATTCCTTGTGCATCCCCCTCTTTCATGTGTAACATCCATGTACAGCAGCCCCTCCCATCCCATGTGCAGCCCCCTCTTCCATGTGTATCATCCATGTACAGCAGCCCCCTCCCATTCCATGTGCAGCCTCCTCTTCCATGTGTATCATCCATGTACAACAGCCCCTCCCATTCCATGCGCAGCCCCCTCTTCCATGTGTATCATCCATGTACAGCAACCCCATTCCATTCCATGTGCATCCCCCTCTTTTATATATAACATCCATGTACAGCAGCCCCCTCCCATTCCATGTGCAGCCTCCTCTTCCATGTGTATCATCCATGTACAGCAGCCCCCTCTCATTCCATGTGCAGTCCCCTCTTCCATGTGTTTCATCCATGTACAGCAGCCCTCCCCCCCCCATTACATGAGCAGCCTCCTATTGCATGTGTATCATCCATGTACAGCAGCCCCCTCTCATTTCATGTGCCGCCCCCTCTCTTTCATGAACATCAATTTCTCTTTTTTTATGTGTTTCTCCCTATTTTCAGCCTCCTCTTTCATTTGTAGCAATAGCTCTTTCATGTCCAGGTCTGCCCTTGGGCCGCAGCCCCCCAAGATCCAGGCCTTTGTGGCGTCTCCAGAAATCTGTTGGAAATTCCACAGATGTGTAGTGATTTTTTCAAATTCTGCTGAATTCCATATGAAATTCAAAATGACTAGGCGGAATTCAGGATTCTGTCTGATTTGGTATTTGGAAATTCTGACCAAACCTATTAAGCAGTCAGACAAATTAACTAGAAAAAAAAACTGTAGCTGTGAAAAAAATTCACAAAAACATGACTACGATAATTTGCAAAAAGGACAAAAACCATAGTTTTACCATTAAAATGATTACTGCAAAAAAGAAAAATCAATATTTTTACCACAAACGTTTGTGAAAAATGTAACCATTATCAAAACTTATTTTAAATGCCATTTTCGCTTGAAAAAGGAATTTAACATAATTTTTGGGAAAAATTAATGCAAAAAAGAATATTGGCATTTTTTGCTCATCGCTTTAAAAAAAAAAAAAAAAAACCTTACCATTTGCGACTGTGACATTCTTGGCATTCTTTTGTGGAAGGACGTGGAACTTCCCGAGAGTGGATGGAACTTCTTTATCACGCAGTGGCCTGAAAAATCACATTTAAAATAATTGGATTAACATTAAATATCATTGCTTTATCTGTTTGTCTGTCCCACCGCTGTGGATGTAGATGTGGCAGGTAGTAATACTCCAATAAGCAGTGTTGGTCTCTGCAAGCGCTGCCAGGAGCTGTTCAATGAGATCAACAAGGCACTAATAATTCTGGTTTGTATGGAAATGTAATGCAACCTAGAATAAGGACATTCAAGATCAACAGGAACAGGAAGTTAATTTAACATATATATATATATATATCAGCTGATTGCCCGGCGTTGCCCGGTTATATCTTTGGCTGTTGTTGGCTCTGCCCACTTTTTCTAACCGTAACACACAATTACTCAATCACCTAGTTTGTGAGCTTTGCGGTCTTTGGCATCAATAATTTGCATTGAAATGAAACAAATCTGATTGGCTGTTTGTGGCTACACCCCTTTTCTGAATTTGAACACTAGTCACCCAATGATCAACTGTACCAGGTTTGAGGCGTGTGCCAATAACAGTGCAAGAATGGCAGCAACTAAATATTCCCCTTGAAAAGGTGGATTTTGATTGGCTTTTGTAGGCTCCACCCACTTCCCTGAATATTAAGCTCAGGCACCCAGTGACCAACTGTGCAAAGTTTGAGAACTCTTCCATTAACAGTGTAAGAATGACTGCAGTTTACATTTACCCAGTAAAATTTGTATTTTTCTCCGCTCACTGATGTCCTGGCATTGCCCAGGTATGTATTTGGCTGGTGTTGGCTCCGCCCACTTTGTCTAACCCTAACACACAATTACTCAATGACCAAGTTTGTGAGCTTTGCGGTCTTTGGCATCAATAATTTTCATTGAAATTAAACAAATTAGATTTTTTTTGTGGCTCTACTTCTTTTCTGAATTTGAACCCCAATCACCCAATGACAAACTGTACCAGGTATGAGACTTGTGCCATTAACAGCACAAGAATGGCAGCAAAGAAATATTCCCCTTTAATATCAATAGGTGAATTTTGATTGGCTTTTTTATGTTCCACCCACTTTTCTGATTGTTAATCCCAGTCACCCAGTAACCAACTGCGCAAAGTTTGAGAACCCTACCATTAACAGTGTAAGAATGGCTGCTGTTTACATTTTCCCAGTGAAATTTGTATTTGTCTCCGCCCACTTATGACCCGGCGATGCCCGATTATGTATTTGGCTGGTGTTGGCTGTGCCCACTTTTCTGAACCCTAACGCACAATTACTCAATTACTCAATGACCTAGTTTGTGAGCTTTGCAGTCTTTGGCATCAATAATTTACATTAAAATGAAACAAATCAGATTTGCTGTTTGTGGCCCACCCCCTTTTCTCAAATTAAACTCCAGTCACCCAATGACCAACTGTTTCAAGTTTGAGGTTTGTGCCATTAACAGTGCAAGAATGGCAGCAATTACATATCCCCCTTGAAAATCAATAGGTGCAAATTGATTGGCTTTTATAGGCTCCACCCACTTTTCTGAATATTAATCCCAGTCACCCAGTGACCAATTGTGCAAAGTTTGAGAACCTTAATATTAACAGTGCAAGAATGGCTGCTATTTACATTTTCCCAGTGAAATGTGTATTTGTCTCCGCCTACTGATGACCCGGCATTGTCCGATTATGTATTTGGCTGGAGTTGGCTGTGCCCACTTTTCCTAATCCTAAAACACAATTACTCAATGACCAAGTATGTGAGCTTTGCGGTCTTTGGCATTAATAATTTGCATTGAAATGAAACAAATCTGATTGGCTGTTTGTGACTCCACCCCCTTTTCTGAATTTGAACCCCAGTCACCCAATGATCAACTGTAACCGGTTTTGGGGCTTGTGCCATTAGAAAGAATGGCAGCAATGACATTTTCCCCTTGAAAATCAATAGGTGATTTTTGATTTCCTTTTATAGGCTCCACCCACTTTTCTGAATATTAATCCCAGTCACCCAGTGACCAACTGTGCAAAGTTTGAGAACCCTACCATTAACAGTGTAAGAATGTCTGCAGTTTACATTTCCCCAGTGAAATTTGCTTTTGTCTCTGCCCACTTTTTGGTTATGGGGATAAAAATATTATCCTATATGTTATTCCAGGTTTTGTACTATGTGTGTGCCAAATTTCATTCAAATATGTTCAGCCATTTTTGCGTGATCGAGTAACAAACATCCAAACATCCAAACTTTCCCATTTGTAATATTAGTAGGAAATATATATATACTTTATTAAACATCAGGATATCAAATTCAATTGAAGTTCCAAATAAGAAAATTAACAATAACATTACATACAAAACAAAATAGCAAAGAAAAAATATAAATAAACTTCACGGACATCCTCTTCCACTGTACACTTCGCCTCAATTCACTAAGCTTATCTCCTGTCTGTAATAAATTATCACCATGGTGATAAGGCATGTAGTAAACCTAACTCTTCTGACTTACGAGGCCAAATTATTAAAAAAAAAGTTTAAAAAGTGAAGTACCTGCATCTCTTTAAAAGACACGGAGGACGCCATCCGCGCCCTCCGTGTCATTCTGCCGGGTCCCCGCCTCTTAATAGACCCCCCGCCCTGTCACGACCGCAGGGCCTGGGTCGGGCTCTCCTGCCTCTGCCAATATGGCCGCCGGAGCTGGCCGCGGCTGTGCAGTCCGCACCTGCTGCGAGTGCGGCTGCGCAGCTCTAAGGCCTACTGTAGCGTGGATCGGGTGGTTGGCCCTAGAGCTGCGCAGCTGCACACGCAGCAGGTGCAGCCTGCGCAGCCGCGGCCAGCTCCGGCGGCCATATTGGCAGAGGCAGGAGAGCCCGACCCGGGCCCTGCGGTCGTGACAGGCCGGGGGGTCTATTGAGCGGCAGGGACCCGGCGGAATGACACGGAGGGCGTGGATGGCGTCCTCCGTGTTTTTTAAAGAGATGCAGGTACTTCACTTTTTTAACTTTTTTTTTAATAATTTGGCCTTGTAAGTCCTTTAAGTTAAAGGGGCACCATGGCAAAAAATTGTAAAATGTAAAATATGTGCAAACATAAACAAATAAGAAGTATGCTTTTCCAGAGTAAAATGAGACATAAATTACTTTTCTCCTATGTTGCTGTATCTTACAGTAGGTAGTAGAAATCTGACAGAAGCGACAGGTTTTGGACTAGTCCATCTATTGATGGGAGGGGGGGGGGGTTCTCAGGGATTTATTTGTTTTCAAAAGCACTTAGTGAATGGCAGCTGCTCTGTCTAACTGCCAAAAAACTGTGTAGTGAGCAGGGAAGCTGGTCAGCATAGTTGTTTAAATCCTTTTTTAGGGAATATAATACAAAAAAATAAAAGCCTTGCTGAGATTCCCCTATGAAGAGATGGACTAGTCCAGTGATCTGCAAACTTGTCTCTCCCGCTGTTAAGGAACTACAAGTCCCACAATGCATTTGCCTTTATAAATCATGACTGTGGCTGTCACACTTCCAGAATGCATTGTGGGACTTTTAGTCCCTTAACAGCTGGAGAGCCAAGTTTGCTGTTTAAAGGACTAGTCCAAAACCTGTCGCTTCTGTCAGATTTCTACTACCTACTGTAAGTGACAGCGACATAGGAGAAAAGTAATTCATGGCTCATTTTACTCTGGAAAAAAACATATTTCTTATTTGTCTATGTTTTCACATATTTTTTAATCTAAAAATTTTCACCATAGTGCTTCTTAACCTCCTTGGCGGTAACCCCGTGTGTGACACGGGGTAAGCCGCCGGAGGGTGCCGCTCAGGCCCTGCTGGGCCGATTTTCATAATTTTTGCTTTGCTGGACGCAGCTAGCACTTTGCTAGCTGCGCCAGCACTCTGATCGCCGCCGGCCCCTGCCCGATCGCCGCTATCTGCTGCGGCGCGGGCCCCCCCCCCCCCTCCAGACCCCAGCGCTGCCTGGCCAATCAGTGCCAGGCAGCGCCGAGGGGTGGCCCGGGACTCCCAATGACGTCCCGACGTCAGTGACGTCGGTGACGTCATCCCGCCCCGTCGCCATGGCGACGGGGGAAGCCCTCCAGGAAATCCCGTTCTATGAACGGGATTTCCTGATCGGAGATCGCCGAAGGCGATCGAAGCGGGCGGGGGGATGCCGCTCAGCAGCGGCTATCATGTAGCGAGCCCTCGGCTCGCTACATGATAAAAAAAAAAAAAATTTAAAAAAAAACTGCTGCGCTCCCTCCTGGCGGTATTTTTCATACCGCCAAGGAGGTTAAAGGAGAGATCTAGACTATAAAGTTAACATTTCAATCCTTAAAATAACTACAAAATTTTAAAGTTAAAGACAGGTTGTTAATTATCTGCATATGAAAATAACTACAGAGGAGGCCACTTAACCATCTATGCCGCGCAGACGTGAGCTTCACATCCGCAGCAGCAGCTGCTAGAGCCGCAGGGACGCGCTAGTCATGTCCCTGCAGTTTGGGGGGTTTGCAGGCGATCCTGCAGGCAGCTGCCCGTGATCCCGCTGTTACCGATAGCAGGGTGAAATTGGCTGCATGTGCCAATCCATACATTACTGCCGAGAATAAACAATGTGTTTGTTCAAAAACAGTGTTTATTCTTACATAGAGCCATCTCCCGCCATGATTTCTGCCGGTTTCCACCACCCCATCGGTAAATTTATGAATGGTAACAAAGTTCCCATTCATTAATATCCCCGCCGGCACTGTGATCACACGTTTCCAATGGAATCCTGCGTCACTTCCTTAGTTACAATGTAACAACACATTGGCCTCAATTCACTAAGCTTTATCAAACACTTTATCAAACCTTTGATAATGTACCGCATGGGTAAAAGCGTATTTTGAATTCACTAAGATGTTATATATTTCTTGAATGTTTTATCGATAAAATGTTCGATAAATCTATAACACCTCAGTGAATTCAAAATTAGATTTTACTCATGAGGTAAATTATTAAACGTTCAATAAAGTGTTTGGTAAAGCTTAGTGAATTGAGGTCATTGGGCTTGATTCACTAACCAGTGCTAACTCAGTTAGCACGTGTTAAGGCTTTGCACGTGCAAACTTGGGTGCTAAGTAGTTTGCACGGACAAAGCTGTTGCTGTTTGCGTGCTATTTTAGCACACGTATGGCGTTACGCAGTGCATGTGTACGGCGCTGCGCACTAAGCTCCTTTCGCGTGATAAGCCATGACTTTGGGCTTGATTCACAAAGCGGTGCTAACTGTTAGCACGCCTGTGAAAACCCCCTTAGCACGTCTAAACAAGCTTTTCGCGCATAAAACTTTACGCGCGCAAAACTTTATGCGCATAAAACTTTACGCGCGTACTGCACAGAGCGCAGGGCGCTCCGCGCGAAGTGCCCATTAAAGCCTATGGGACTTAGCGCGCATAAAACTTTACGCGCGTAAAACTTTGCGCACGCAAAGTTAGCGCGCGATCTGATTGAGAAGTCCGGTGCTAACCTACTTAGCACCCTGGTTAGCG
This sequence comes from Hyperolius riggenbachi, assembly GCF_040937935.1. Taxonomy (NCBI): domain Eukaryota; kingdom Metazoa; phylum Chordata; class Amphibia; order Anura; family Hyperoliidae; genus Hyperolius; species Hyperolius riggenbachi. Next base: position 23,328,764 of record NC_090648.1, read on the forward strand.
CGTCTAAAGACTTTAGACGTGCTAAGTAGGTTAGCACCGCTTTGTGAATCAAGCCCATTGCGTGCTAAGTCTGCTTATGATGCTACTTAGCACGCAAAGTGGCTGATTTTGCACGCAAAGTGTTGCGTGTAAATTTACGAGCATAAACTCTTACCCGTATATTAGCGTGTGAAGAGCCAGTTTGAACAAGCTAAGTGGCTTTTCACTGGCGTGCTAAAACTTAACGTGCTTTTGTGAATCATGCCCTTTGTATCCTATGCAGCATGGAAAGGGCTTGATTTACAAAGCGGCGCTAAGTGTTAGCGGCGCTGTGAAAAGCCTTTAAGTGCCCCTTAAGTAGCTCTGCGCGCACTAATGGCCGCACAGAGCTACTTCGCACACAGGACCACCCACATCACACGCAGCGCATCGGGACAGTGCACGGTGCGACGTTATCGTTGCAACCGTTGCCCTGCAAACGGAGCAGCCGGTGCAATGAAAATGGCGCATCGGGTGCCTCCGAAACGGCGCATTGATGTGCCATTTTGGGGGCACCCGATGGGTCATTTACAGGGCAGCGGGTGCGATGATAACATCGCACCACGCACTATTACTGTCCCACCGCACTGTGGTTTGCACCCACTAGCTCTTAAAGAGACACTGAAGCGAAAAAAAATTATGATATTATGATTTGTATGTGTAGTACAGCTAAGAAATAAAACATTAAGATCAGATACATCAGTCTAATTGTTTCCAGTACAGGAAGATTTAAGAAACTCCAGTTGTTATCTCTATACAAAAAAGCCATTAAGCTCTACGACTTTCAAAGTCGTGGTGAGGGCTGTTTTCTGACTTTTATTATCTCAACTGTTAGTTAATTTTTTACTTTTTCTCTGCCAGAGGAGAGGTCATTAGTTCACAGACTGCTCTGAAAGAATCATTTTGAATGCAGAGTGTTGTGTAATCTGCACATATTAGAGAATGATGCAATGTTAGAAAAAACACTATACACCTGAAAATAAAAATATGAGAATATTTTCTTTGGTGCTAATCTTCTAGTAATTATTCATAGTACACAACCAATTCATTATATCATATATTTTTTTCCGCTTCAGTGTCTCTTTAAGGCCTCCTAACCGGCTTAGCGCAGGTTAGGGAATCGAGGCCAGTAGGATTTTTGCTCAGCAGGGACATATTGTGGCCAAATAGTAAAATACACCTACTGACTTTAGGGGGAAAAAATATCTATGACAAGAGGGCATATAATTATTAAATATTGGGCTAAAAATTAGTGAAGGATGTAAAACTAAAAAAAAAAATATGCACCTTTATTTCCAAATAAAATATTGTCACAATACATTGTACTAGGGATATAATTTTTTAATGTTGCAATAATCTGCAGACTGGTCACTATGGGCTTGGTGCACATAACATCGGTAACATTGCTGTGCACAAACAGCATGCAAAAATATTACCCCTACTTCTACCAGTAAGTACAGCAAGCTATGCTATTGGTGCAAGCCCCAGTACTCGAGAAGCCAAATGGTTACTACGGTAACAAGGTTACTAATGCTAACACTCAATAATGCGTTTTACCATAGCAACAGTCGTGCTACTCGAATACCCTGGGTCGGCTAACAGCATAACTTGGGGACTTACTAGTGGAAGTAGGGGTCATATTGCCATGTATTGTGTCTAGGCACAGCAATATTAGCGCTGTGTCATCAAGCTCTAAGGCCCCTATTCAATTTCCTTTTTCTCATAACTTATTCTCCTAGGTGAGGTTTTCATACCTTGTCAAAAAAAAACTTCTTTTAAGCCACCAGTAGGTATGGTAATGCTTAGAAGAACTCATGGAAAGCCATGTGATCACTTGATAGATTCGTAAGGTTCTGATTTGCTTTCCTTTCTAATTTAATGCATGATTATAACCAGCAAATCAGATCCTAAAGGCCCTTTTCCATTGTAAAGTGATGCGAATGTGGCTACCTCACCGCATCGCGTCACTTCCGCTGCTGGCCGTGTCACTTCCCCATCGGGAGATGCGGAAGTGTATGGAGGGGATGGCGGGCGGATGCGGCTGTGGAGGATCGCTCCGCACGCAATGGGCTTGATTCACTTAACCGCGATAACCCACATCGTGCTAGCGTTTTCGGTGTACATTTTCGCACGTAATCACGAAAACGCTAGCGCGCCCGTGATATGAGTTATCACGGTTTAGTGAATCAAGCCTAATGCACAGAACGGAAACTGTCCCATTGCCGTGCATTAGGATCAGGGCACACGCGGTGTGATGCGGCTATGTAGCTGCATCGCACCGCTTCTAATGGAAATGGGCCCTTACAAATCTATCAGCGGATCAAACTTATCTCATGCTTCTCAATGAGTTCTCCTAAGCATTGCCATCCCTAGCTACCAACAAACAAGAAAATACTCAAAATCATTTTGAAAGTATCATACCTTTTTCAACAACTACCACTTTTACTAGTGCCAAAAAGTGATTTTAAAGAGAACCCGAGGTGGCCTTGTATTACGTAAGTGGGGCACAGAGGCTGGTTGGTCACACTAACACCAGCCTCTGTTGCCCCATCGTGTGTCTCAAAGACCCCCCTGCTCGCTGCTATACCCCCGCAGTGCTGGCGACACGCAGCGTGTCGCCAGCACAATGTTTACTCTAGCGCTGTCTGTCAGCGCCGCTCCGCTGCCTCCTCCGCATCGCCGCTACCCGCCCTCGTCCCTTCCCTCCCGCTGATTGGAGGGAAGGGACGAGAGCGGGTAGTGGCGATGCGGAGGAGGCGTGGGAGCGGCGCTGACAGACAGCGCTAGAGTAAACATTGTGCTGGCGACGCGCTGCGTGTCGCCAGCACTGCGGGGAGTATAGCGGCGAGCAGGGGGGTCTTTGAGACACACGATGGGGCAACAGAGGCTGGTGTTAGTGTGACCAACCAGCCTCTGTGCCCCACTAACGTAATACAAGGCCACCTCGGGTTCTCTTTAAAGAGAAGATAAAAAAAAAGTTTTAGGAGAAAATTCAGGAGAAAAATTGAGCCTCTAGGGTTGCTGCACAAAGCTGCAGTAATAATGCTGTGCGCAGACAGCGCCCAGCAGGGGCGTTGCTAGGATCCTAACAGATCCGGGGCACTTTTGGGGACTCCAGATGGAAAATGGGTGTGGCCATGCACTAGAATGTGGGCTTTGTCATGGGTGGAGTCAAATTTACACGAACTTAACAGCAGTCGAAGTAGGCCTGCCTTGCAAAATGTTGGATGAAGCCGCCCTCTCCATTAATGCAAAAAAATAAATCAATCAAAAATGCAGCATATCACATAAATATGCAGTTTCAATTACAGTAAACATAACTAGGCAGAGTTACCTGGTTTCTGTGCCGGCTGTATTGGCTTTCTGCTGGGCAGGCTGGCCTGCCATCAGGTCCACCCATAGAATTCCCTAACCTTCTAATGAACCTCCTCCCATGCTCCCACAGCACCCAGCATACCAGTAATTACTTGACTGAACTTTACTCTGTTAGCTCAATCCTCAGTTGGGAGAGTAATTGCCAGTGCAACTCCTCCAGGCAGGTACATCACCTCTGCTCCACACAGTGCTACAAGATACAGTGGAAGGAGGCACTCCACAGGCAAGAACTTGCGTTGTTTTATTGCATGTCGATATACACTACATGTTTCGGGCTCCACCCTTCATCAGGTGTAACCTCCTACGACCTCCACCTACAATTTATACTGTTGACCCCTCCCTCTGGGTATTCCTTAAAAAGATGCCCATAGTCTCTGTCATTTTGCAATATGGACCAATATTTCCTCACTGCTTTGCGAATGATACCAGACAGATTATTGTAATGCAGCACAAAGGGAATTCTGATGGAAATAATTGAACTTTCATGAGTTGACCGTAGCTCTTCATCTGTTTATCCAGGGTAGACCTTGAGTGGTAGCGCCCTGTGCAAGAGACTGTACTTTTTAACCGGTTCAGCGCCGCAGTGCCGAAAATCTCATGCATCCGAGCAACGTTCACCTCCCATTCATTCGCCTATAACTTTATTGCTACTTATCACAATGAATTGATCTATATCTTTTTTTTTCCGCCACTAATTAGGCTTTCTTTGGGTAGTACATTTTGCTAAGAATTATTTTTTTCTAAATCTATTTTAACAGAAAGATTAAGAAAGAAATGAAAAAAAAAATCATTATTTCTCAGTTTTTTGCCATTATAGTTTGAAATTAATATATGCTACCGTAATTAAAACTCATGTATTTTATTTGCCCATCTGTCCTGGTTATTACACCATCTAAACGATGTCCCTATCACAATTTATGGCGCCGATATTTTATTTAGAAATAAAGGTGCATTTTTTCAATTTGCGTCCATCACTATTTATAAGCTTATAATTTTAAATAATATAATAACATATTCTCTTGACATGCATATTTAAAAAGTTCAGACCCTTGGGTAACTATTTTTAATTGTATTTTTTTTTATTAAAAAAATGTATGTGGGTAATTTTTGGTGTGGGAGGGAAATTGCTAATTTTAAATGTAAAATAATATTTTTTTTATTAAAAATGTATGTGGGTGCAGTTCACTATTTGGCCACAAGATGGCTACAGTGAAAAAACTAAAATGCTGGGGAGAAGTTTCCTGGGGGCAGAAATACCGCGCTCTCTGGATAGAAAGCGTCAGTATTTCTGCGGGGAAGTTAGATCGGTGAATGGGAATTATATTCCCATTCACTGATCGGGGGGCTAGCGGCCGGTGGCGGGAGCGCGTGTGGGGGCGCGCCCGATCACTCGCACCAGCCGGCGGCAGCAACAGTGCCTATCTGGATGAGGATGCTCGTCCAGATAGGCCAAACTGATTAAGTTTGTTTTTATGTTTATCTTTTTCCATTTTTTATTTTGTTATTTTTTTATTTTTATTATATATAGGATTATCATTATATGCATTTTGACATTATGCAATCTGTGAGGTAACAGGCTGCTATTGAAAGTTAGAAGCATATATTATAAAATAGTATGTTCACGTGGAGAGATTGACCCACCCCTAGAGGGAGGGGTCAACAGTATAAATTGTAGGTGGAGGTGATAGGAGGTTACACCTGATGAAGGGCGGAGCCCGAAAAACATGTAGTGTGTATCGACATGCAATAAAACTGAACGCAAATTCTTGCCTGTGGAGTGCCTCCTTCCACTGTATCTTGTAGCACCCAGCATACCCCCAATTGATGCACCACAGCTCCCCGCATGCCTGCCATTGAGGCACCCCAGCTGACAGCATGAGGGACATCCAGGGCACCTCAGAATAGATACAGGGCACGTGCCACTGATCTTTGGGGCTGGCGACGCCCCTGGCACACGTCAATATTGCCGTTACTACCGGCAGCAGGATACCACGATTTACACTATAAGCGTGATCTGCGGTCTTGAGTAACACAGATGTTGCTATGGTAACAGGGTTACTAATGTATTTTACCTTAACAATGCTCACAATACTGGAATGTGCTGCTAGCAAGTTTTTGCCAAAGTCATTTTTGCATCAAAAATGCTATTTCTGATTTTGAGAAAATTTTCACAAAAATTACTTGTATATTCGAGTTTTTGCAGAATTGCAAAAAAATCAATATTTTACAGCAACAAACGGGAAAACCAGTTTTTTGTTGTTTTTTTTTTTACCAAGAAACCTAAATATTTTTACCTTGAGAATTTACAAATAAATAACAAAACTTATTTTCGATGACATTTTCGCTCAGAAATCAAATGTAACATTATTTTTGCGAAAATGAATGCAAAAAGAATATTGACATTGTGCTAACGGTGATGGCATGCAATGTCTATGCACAACAATATTACCCCAGCTTCGTGCATCAACCCCCACATGGCTTTTGAAAAGATGGGAGCATCTACAATAAGCTAAACAATGGGCTATTGGTTATAGATTGTATAAATAATTACTCTGAGAAGAACTCATGCTCCTCTTTGCTTAGAATATCCCGGTTTCCTCCTGATGAGTGATCCCGATAGGAGTCGCATGGTAGATGCTTTGGCCGCTTACACACCCATTTTTCATCATAGCGCGGCTCGTAATATTCACAGACATCCTGGCCAGGCAGCTCAAAATTGCATTCCACAACTTCTTGTCTTCCATTTCGCTCATAGTAGCCTTTGAAGAAGACCTGTGTGTCCAAAATAAGCACACATTTCACCCTTAAATAGCAGGAGATAATGAAGGTAACAGTAAACATGCTATCACCGTTCACACCCGCCCTATACTTTCCCATAGTGCTGTTTTCTTTCACCCTTTATCCTGAAGTCAGGTGGGACAGGAAGGCCAATCAGACATGATCACCAGCCGGGTCACTCCAAATATATATATATGATAAATAATACCCTTGGCGGGTTACTCACTTTTGAGCAAACATAACAGGCAGAGGCAGGCCAAAGCAATAGCGGTACTTGGGGTAACGGTGATATGTCATCCTGGGCCATGGCATATGTGATTTTATGCAGAAAAAATCCCAATATGCAGAAGAGGTGTATCTGGCTCAATCAGCATCCCACCTCTTCTACCTCTTTTGCTGCCAATGTTCCCATACGCTCCTCCTCCTTAGCCTCCTCTACAGGGCTGATCGGATACCCCTTTTTAAAATCCAAATTGATTCGGATCCGGATACCTAGAAATCCGGATCCGAATCGGATATCCGAATCCGAACGTTCCGGTAGCCAAATAGAATTGGATAGCCGAACCCATTATCCGGGTAAATCCAAATTAATTTGGATATCTAGATAGAAAACCAGAAGTGGCCTTTAAATTGCTTCCAAAACATTTTTTTAAAGTAAGTAATGCATGAAGCATCATTTTTTTTAAAGAAAAACACTAATTGATTATGTGGGGTGTTAAAATACAAAAAAAAATGGTTGCAAATTAACATTAGGTCTAGGTTCCAGACAGCGGTCGTGCAGCCCACATTGGGCTTGATTCACAAAGCGGTGCTAACTGTTAGCACGCCTGTGAAAACCCCCTTAGCACGTCTAAACAAGATTTTCGTGCATAAAACTTTACGCGCGCAAAACTTTATGCGCATAAAACTTTACGCGCGTACTGCACAGAGCGCAGGGCGCTCCGCGCGAAGTGCCCATTAAAGCCTATGGGACTTAGCGCGCGTAAACTTAGCGCGCGATCTGATTGAGAAATCCGATGCTAACCTACTTAGCACCCTGGTTAGCGCGTCTAAAGACTTTAGACGTGCTAAGTAGGTTAGCACTGCTTTGTGAATCAAGCCCATTGTGTCCAAAGTCCAACCACACAACTGGGACATGACAGTTTTCAGCCCAGACACCTCAAAAAAATTACACAGCAATTGTGTTTTGGGTTAAATATACTGTAGGTGGTATCAGCAGCAGTGGCCTGTGGCACCCTGGCGGTGGGAGCAGCACAGGCAGCAGGAGCAGGGCAATGCAGCAGCAGTAGGTGTAACATGTGCCAGGGGCATGCCGGAGATTGTACCGTGTACGTGGCATGTAGCGTTGTTACCACGGCTGTAAAAAAAATTGTGAACCAGGCTTAGTTAGTAATAGTTAACAATCAGGAGGTTGTGGTGGTGGTAAAGGGTGGTAAGGCAGACATAGGGATTCCCAGCCACTTCATGTCCCCCTCTTGCTAACAACAGGGAAAGACTCGTCCAACAGGGTCTGGCGACGTTTTTTCCTTGCACTGAAAGCGGTGGAGGAGCAGAGGAGGCCACTGAGGACTGACTGCATGAACAGGTCTCAGTGTCGGCAGGAGTGGCAGAGAGGGGTTCTGGTGCTCTGAGTCCGACCATTGCCAGCACCAGCTTGCTGCGAACAGGAGTGCTGGTGAGGGTGAAGGTCTCAGTTGTAGAGCTGGTTGTGGCCTGCTCATCCACCATCAGCTGGAAAATGGCGCCTCTGCAGCGTAACTACCCCTAACAGCTGGACGGCCAGTGGCTAGCGGCGGAAAGGACACTGATGCGGCAGAACTGACGGTGGCCGTAATGTTGCTCCCTCTCCTCTTGGCCTTGCTGCCCCTCCCCGGCTGCCAGTGCCAGCAGACATAGTACAACTTATATGTGATGATGTCACCAGATGATGTGGGGTACTTGTACTTTATTAAAATCGGGGTTGGACTTTAAAGAAAATCAGCACGGAATGACAGACAGCAGAGTAGAAGACAGTGCACACTAACTGTCTAACTGTCACACTGACACTGCTCTAACAACTAACTAGCACTGCAGTACTAACTATACAATAACACAGTAATCCTATTCCCTAACTTATACTGTAGCTATGGCTAATAGCAGGCCAGCAGCACACACAGGACCTAACTTGCTGCAGTACACATAGTCTGACTGTCACTGAATGAAATAAAACAAGCTAGCTAACTAAAAACAATGGAACAATAATGTAGTGAAGGTGTTTAGCACTCAAAAACCTTAGGTTTATCACTGTATACAGCACTTGCAGGCCAGCAGCACTGGAGAATGTCTCTCAGTGAGCAGTTACAAGCAAGGACAACATTTCTCATCAAGGCACCCCTCCTTATATACAGAAGGGGCTGGCCAGGGTTCCCTTCTGTGATTGGTTGCTAGGCTTAGGCTGGGAGCCCTCTGATGGGCTCAAGGACATCAGGAGGGGCTGGCTAGGGTTCTCTTCTGTGATTGGTTGCTAGGGCTTCGGCTGGGAGGCCCTCTGATTGGCTCAATGAAGTCATGGGGCTCGATTCACAAAGCGGTGCTAACCCAGTTAGAGACTTTAGGCATGATAACCATTGCACCACTCTGGTGAAAAGCCAGTTTAGGTGTGATAAGTTTAGGCATGAAAAGTTTAGGTGTGATAAGTTTAGGCATGCTAAGTTTAGATAAGTTTAGACCGCTTGCAAAGTCCCGCACGCAAAGCAGCGCCATTAAACTTTATACAAAGTGCACCAGTCTTTGCTAGCGTAAAACTTTTGATCAGCTGTGCACTGCGGTGCTAACGCAGTTGGCGCTTAAACTTATCATGCCTAAACTTATCACACCTAAACTTATCATGCCTAAACTTATCACACCTAAACTTATCACACCTAAACTTATCATGCCTAAACTGAGTTTAGGCATGATAAAGGGCTTTTCACCAGGGTGCTAACTGTTAGCACCGCTTTGTGAATCAGGCCCATGGAGTCATCTCCATGGTTACAGTATCCGGATTCGGATATCCGACCTAAGTATCCAAATGGATTCCGGATTTTCAGATAGATATCCGAGTTAACTCGGATAGTGCTATTCGGATTTACACAGATATCTGGAATCCGAATCCGCGTTCGGATAGTGGGAAAAGTTTGGATTATCTGGGTAGTTCAGGTACCCGTAATCCGGATGAGCATCCCTGCTCCTCTGCTTCAGTCAACTGCAACACTACCTCCACCACCACAGCAGCCCCTCCAAATGAATATTTTCCCAGGCATTGATGGACAAAAGTGACGTGCAAGCGTTGGCATTTGATGAAGGAGAGGAACAAGGGAAACACTCACATGACTGTCTCCCGGCCTACAAGGTGTGATGTCCCTGCTGCTGCAGCCTACTGTGAGCTTGAAACTGTAAGCTATGAGGGTCATGATGATGAGGTGATGATGTGCCATGGATGTCCACAAGAGAAGATTCAGGAACAGGAGGAGGAGCGTTCAGAGGGAGAGACCAAGTCTCAAGGAGGGAGGAAAAGGCTAGGAAGCATGGTGAGATGCTTAAAAATCTTGCCTGTTACAGCAGGCCTCAGGCCCGCCTTGGCCACATGGACAGCTATCCTGCACCACCTTCAGCACCCAGTATGTCATTTATTCCTACTTACTATGGAGTATGCAAAAATATTTGTCTGGCGCATGAAATTTTTTTTTAAAAATTAGTAAAAATATAAAATTTTAATATACAAGGGGCTTGATTCACAAAGCGGTGCTAACTGTTAGCACGCCTGTGAAAACCCCCTTAGCACGTCTAAACGAGCTTTTCGCGCGCAAAACTTTATGCGCGTAAAACTTTACGCGCGCACTGCACAGAGCGCAGGGCGCTCCGCGCAAAGTACCCATTAAAACCTATGGGACTTAGCGCGCGCACAGGACTTTGCGCGCGATCTGATTCAGAAAACTGGTGCTAACCTACTTAACACCCTGGTTAGTGCGCTTAAAGACTTTAGACGTGCTAAGTAGGTTAGCACCGCATAGTGAATCAAGCCCAATGTCAGATATTTTAGGCCTCTCATACAGTGGATGCAAGTCAAATTTTAGGCCGTCATATGCCACCTTTTCCCATGACCTATGTAACAGTGCATGCAATTAAATGATGAGTAATTAAACTAAAATCAATGAAACTACATTTTTTTTGTCATCTCACACAGTGGCTGCATATAAAATGTATTAGGCCTCTTGCACACTGCACGCGATTCCGATTCAGATTCCGCTTTTTAATCAGTTTTTACATCCGATTCAGATTCTGATTTGCAGTTTTCTCCCTGCACACTGCAAATCGGAATCTGAATCGGATGTAAAAACTGATTAAAAAGCGGAATCTGAATCGGAATCGTGTGCAGTGTGCAAGAGGCCCAAGGCAGGTAAACCCAAAAGCCATTCTAAAGACCTTAATTTGAAAAAAAAAATAGAAACTACATGTGCTTTTTGACATTCAGGCCCAGTGCACACTGGGCGGATCCGCCGGCCGCATCCGCTTGAAAATCCGCGTGGCTAATGTAACTCAATGGGCTGGTGCACACCGGCGGTTTGAGGTTTTTAGCAAGCCGCAAACGTGCCTCTTGCTGCAAGTTTGCGGTTTGCTTAATACAATACAATACAATACAATAACATTTCTATAGCGCTTTTCTCCCATAGGACTCAAAGCGCTTAGGCTCTCTCAGATTCAGTAATTAGTAGGATGAAGTCTTCACACAACAAAAGTTATATTTCTGCAAATGCCAAACTAAACAGGTGGGTTTTCAGTCTGGATTTAAACACGTCCAGGGATGGAGCTGTCCTGATCTGTTGAGGTAAGGAGTTCCACCTCAAACCGCCAGTGTGCACCAGTCCATAGAGATACATTAGCCACGCGGATGCTGATGCGGATGCGTCCGGCGGATCACATACAAAATCTGCTCAGTGTGCACCCGGCAAATATCGGCCCTCTGCTCCCAAAACCGTTGGCGTTTTGACGATCTGCTAGCAGGTTTGGTGTGCACTGGGCCTCACACATTAACCACTTCAGCCTTCAGTCGTTTTCACTTTATGCATCCGAGCAATTTTCACCTCCCATTCATTAGCCTATAACTTTATCACTACTTATCACAATGAACTGATCTATATCTTGTTTTTTCCGCCACCAATTAGGCTTTCTTTGGAGGGTACATTTTGCTAAGAGCCACTTTACTGTAAATGCATTTTAACAGGAAGAATAAGAAAAAAACAGAAAAAAATCATTATTTCTCAGTTTTCAGCCATTATAGTTTTAAAATAATACATGCCTCCATAATTAAAACTCATGTATTGTATTTGCCCATATGTCCCGGTTATTACACCGTTAAAATTATGTCCCTATCACAATGTATGGCGACAATATTTTATTTGGAAATAAAGGTGCATTTTTTCCGTTTTGCAATGATCACTATTTACAAGTTTAAAATAAAAACATTTAGAAATATTTCATCTTTACATTGATATTTAAAAAGTTTAGACCCTTAGGTAAATATTTACATGTTGTTGTTTTTATTGTAATTTTTTGGGGGTTTTTTTGTATTAAACATTTTATTTGGGTATTTTTGGGAGGGTGGGATGTAAGCCATAGTTTTATAATGTAAATGTGTCTTGAGTTTTATTTTTTTCACTTTTAGTTGTAGTTTTACTTTTTGGCCACAAGATGGCGGCCATGAGTTTGTTTACATGACGTCACTCTAAGCGTAACATACGCTTAGAGCGACGTATGGGGGACGTTACAGCCAGAAAAAGCACAGCTTCCGAGAGAAGCTGTCGCTTTTTCAGCGGGGAGAGGAATCAGTGATCGGGCACCATAGCCCGATTCACTGATTAGCAGGCTAACGAACCGTGGCCGGGAGCACGCGTACACGCGCGCGATCGGCCGCGGGAGCACGCGGACCCGCACATGGCCTCCTGGGCGTAGCTAGTACGTCCAGGAGGCCAAAGTAGTTAAATAAGCCTCCGCGTAAAAAAATAAAAAAAAAAATTGAGAAACTTTTTGCCCTTTATCCCTCTCTGCCATGCCACTGTCCATGTTTGTGTACTATTTGTACACCATTTTAAAAGAAATTTGGGCTGCAGAGATGCCCTGGAGGTTTTTGATATTTGCCTGCTATTAAAGGAAATGGGGCTTGCCACAAATTCTCGGTTTGCAAATTTTGGTGGTAAAATGGCCAATCATGACTATGCCTATGTGCCAATTCTTTCATTGAGAGTTTGAATATCAGAAACAGTGATCAGTGAAGGCTTTCTAGGACCAGTGCTCATGTTTGACCTATGACATTCTTTCATTGAATGACAGACTCTCTTTGATAAAGAATAACTTTTAGGTATAAATCAGCCAAATTTAAGCTACTTTACCTTATCTGGTCGTGTGTCCCTTTTCTGATGCAAAATTGCAATAGCCTCACTGGAGTGCATGAGTTTGACAGAGATCTCCGTTTCTCCAGACCATTGAGGAATCAATGTTGCTGTGTAAGAACCATTTTTGTGGTCCATAACAGATCCACTCACTCCAGCTTTCAGGCTTGCAGAATGAAGTTTAGCGAAAAACAAATCCCCACCATAGCTCTTTGGCCGACCTTTGTGATCAATGGCTGTGATTAGAACCTTAAGTGGTTGTCCAACTACATAAGTAGACTGAGGATTGAGTAAAAAATATCCAGAGGTCTTTGGATGGGTGGAATACTCTATGGTCCTATCTTCTGAAGGCAGAGGCCATTCAATCATCTTCAACAATGCACTAAACTCTTCATACCCATGGGTGGTTGCTTGTTGGAATTTCATTTCAGAGGTTGTTGCTTGTATAGATGGGTGGATCACTTGTATAATTGGACATTTTTTCAAGGATATCTTGTACAAGAACTTAAAAAAGGAAATAGAAAATAAATTAATTAACCTCTTGAAGACCCCAGGCTTACACCCCCTGGTGACCAGGCAATTTTTTACAATTCAGCACTGCACAGCTTTAAAGAGAACCCGAGGTGGGTTTGAAGAATATTATCTGCATACAGAGGCTGGATCTGCCTATACAGCCCAGCCTCTGTCGCTATCCCAAACCCCCCTAAGGTCCCCCTACACTCTGCAATCCCTCATAAATCACAGCCACGCTGCTGACAAACAGCTTGTCAGAGCTGGCTGTGTTTATCTCTATAGTGTCAGTCTGCTGCTCTCCCCGCCTCCTGCAGAACTCCAGTCCCCGCCTGCATCCCTTCCCTCCCTGCTGATTGGAGGGAAGGGACAGGGGCAGGGACCGGAGCTATGCAGGAGGCGGGGGAGCAGCTGAGACCGACACTACAGATGTAAACACAGCCTCACAGCACGGCTGTGATTTTTGAGGGATTGCAGAGTGCAGGGGGACCTTAGGGGGGTTTGGGATAGCAACAGTGGCTGGGCTGTATAGGCAGATCCAGCCTCTGTATGCAGATAACATTCTTTAAACACACCTCGGGTTCTCTTTAACAATTTATTGCGCAGCCATACAACAAGTCCAACTAAGAAACTGGTATGACAGACATCAGAAACAAATAAATGCAGAAACAAGAAGCCACCCTATGGGAGCAGCAAAGAAGCATGCATCTCAGGACAACAGTTGGTAGAGAAGAGTCTGTTACCACTTTACGTAATTAAAATCCTACCTTCTGAATGAAATCTTGTTTGCAAGAAATGAATTTGATAGACATCACATTTTTAAGTCAGAGGAACATTACAAGCATGAATACTGATATTGTTTTTTTTTAGCCGAGCTACACAATAATTATATGCATATAAAACACAATCATTCCGCAGTTCCGTTAATGGAAACTACCAGATAGCAGAGTTTGCCACCACTCAGTGGGTTGGTCCACCAGGTGTTGAAAATGAGTAAAAAGCCTCCTGCAGCAATATGGGGATTTTTATGGCCAGCAGAACTCCAGAGAATACACTGCTGCTAAGGAAGCCAAAAAGAATCAAAAATCCCTTGCTACCAGTTTTACCTGGTTGGTGTTGTTGTTGTTACTATTCCAGGTTTTGGTGAGCTTATGTTTTGAATGCAGAGGGTTAGTGATTGTTTGCATGTAATTTGATTATTTTCCTCAGTGCCTGTTCTTCCCTTAGGCTACTTTCCCACCAAGACGTTGCGTTTTAGGGGACGTTATGGTCGCATAACGTGCCCCTAACGCAACGCATGGTGGTGTTGAAGTTGGACGTCAGATTGAGCTGCGTTATGCAGCTCTCAAAGCAGCCGCTCCGGGTTAGTGATAGGAAGTCTGGATCTTTTTAAAGGACTTACGAGGCCAAAATAGGGGAAACAGTTAATTACCTGCACAGCCTTTTACGGCACGGAGGACACCGTCCGCGCCCTCCGTGCCGATCCGCCGGGTCCCCCCTACTTAGCGTGGATCGGGGAGGTTGGCCCTAGAGCTGCGCAGCCGCACTCGCGGCTACGCGGACTGCGCAGCCGCGGGCATAGCAAGCAGCCATTTTGGGGGAGGCAGGGGAGCCCGACCCGGGCCGAGGGGTCGGGAGCCGGCCCGGGGGCTAACTAGCGGGGGGACCCGGCGGATTGGCACAGAGGGCGCGGACGGCGTCCTCCGTGCTGTAAAAGGCTGTGCAGGTAATTAACTGTTTTCCCCTATTTTGGCCTCGTAAGTCCTTTAAGGATTCAGGTCATTTGAATCGGATCATTGAAAAGATCCGGATCTTTGAACCGAATCATTTGAATAATTTTACTAGAGAAGCAGACTGGGTGAAATGACTAGCAGAACAGGACTTTCCCTGCGCTGTACATTCTGTATGTTCTTGTGTCTTCCAGAAAGACATCCACTGTGAACCGAATCTTTCATTGTGATGATCCGGATGATTCCACTCACAAAAAAGATCCGGATCAAATGAAAGATTCGTTTATGATCCGGACAACACTACAGTCCTACCAGGAGTCTCTGCAGTGCAGTGAATATTAACTAGCCATGTGGCTGGCCGCGGAGGAGGAGGGGAGACCTCCTCCTCCAACATTACTGAGCATGTGCAAACAGTCTAATGTGGCTTAGCCCAGTATAACGTACAGCATGCAGCACTTTGTTTAAACGTGCTGCGTTACAATGTAACACAACGTGTGCACTGTGAACAGCACATTGATTTTACAGTGCTGTGAGTTAGGCTGCGTTACTGGCTGCTGCAACGTGTGACTTTTTTTGTGTTAATGATTTTTATTAAATTTTAAACAGTTGACAAACATATGAAGCATAGTCATACATCTTAATAATTGTATATAACAACTAAAAAAAAAAGCTGACATCTAAGGTCCGAGAATTCTCATGTCTTTATACTAAGCATATATATGTATGGCCCGAGGGCATACTAAACCTTAAATGAGCTTGGAGAGTACACATCTCGAATACGAAACAAATAAACTGGTAAGAGTAGGCATAAACATAGAATAATTAGTAACATTGAACTAAAACTCTAGTGAACTTATTCAAGCGTTGGTTTGCTGTTGGCCTTATAATTAAGGCCGAAGATCTGTAAGGTATCACCTGGGGGCAGTTGCAGGGGCCCTGATCTACGACATTCAAATGGTCAGGGCTTACAACTAAGTAAAGGAGGTCAGCCAGCAGGGAGATGGGTTATGGGGAGGAAGTTGGGGGCCTGGAGTCAACCTGGATAGATCTGGAATTAGTCTGGTTAACTTTGTGCTGTGCATTTATTCAACGGGCATTCTGTGTCTGGGAAGAGTTAATGCAGAAAGGAGGCCCAATCGAACTCCCATCTATATTTTAATAAGTTTTGGTTGTTTTTGGCTCTGAGGAGGTGTTCCATCTTGAGGTTGTGGTCAACTAAATTTAGTATCAGGGAGAGTGAAGGAATCACGGTTTGGTTCCAATTAGAGAGGAGCAGCTGTCTAGTTGCGCAGATGATGTGTGAAACTACCAATTGGTATTCTACAGGGAAGCTCTTTATCCCCAAGTGGAATAGTGCCAATTCCGGAGAGAGCTGGAATTTTGTGTTTGTCACATTTGAAATCAGTCTCCCTATTGTGTTCCATAGAGGTTTCACTGTAGGGCATGTCCATAAAATGTGGTGGAGAGTGCCTACTTGTGCACAGTTCCTCCAACATTTAGCTGAGTGATTAGGCGCCATTTTAGATAGAATATTTGGGGTAATATACCATTTGCATATGATTTTCCTGATTGTTTCTGAGTGAGATATGCATTTGGAGTATGTCTTAACTGAGTTAATAGCTGAGAGTATTTGTGGTAATGGTAATGTAGTCTGCAGATCATAATCCCAGATTCTGAGGTATTTAATTAGTGATGACTGGGAGGCTTCCATGAAGGAGTTATATCCTACCGATATTCCTTTCTTCCTATATTTGGCTGTATATATGAGCTCCCATAAGGTGTCATGCATCTGCGATGGGGTAAAGGGATGCTTTGAAAGTAGGTAGGAGATCTGCATATAAGTAAATATTTCATTATCGGGAAGGTTAAATTCCTGCTTTAGGGATGAGAATCATCTGATAAGAGGGTTGGCTATTTGCTCAACCGCTGTTATTCCTGCTGCAATCCAACTGGATAATCTAATATCTGGGATAGCTGCTTTTACAGCTGTAATGGGGGTATTGATATGGTTGTTCTTCCTTATGTCGGGGGAGGAGCTTAGAGCAAAATTCCATGCTGTGAGAGTGGCTGTGATTATAGGATGTTTTATGGTTAGTATTGGGATATTGGCTACTTAAGGACCAGGGTATTTTCTTCTGATCGGTGCTGAGTGGACTCTCCAGCCGGCAGCACCGATCAGGAAATAGCCAGGGCGATCAGACTTCCCCCCTTTTTTCCCCACTAGGGGTAGGTCCTGCTGGGGGGGTCTGATCGCCGCCGGCTACCCGCACTTTCCGGGGGGGGCTCTTCGAAGCCCCCCTCCGGAGCGCTTTCCGCCCTCCCCGGCTTTCCCTCCCTCTCCCTTACCCTGTGAGTGGCGCAGGACAGAGTTCCGTCCTGCGCCTGATAGGATAGGCTTCTGCCTATCAGTTGCCGGCAATCCCCGGCCAATCAGAGGCCGGGGATCGCCGATCTACGTCACGGCGCTGCTGCGCAGCAGCGCCGTGTGATGTAAACAGTGGGGATTTCTTCCCCGGATGTTTACATTATGCGTGCGAGCCGCGATCGGCGGCTCGCACACTGTTCACGGAGACAGTCTCCGTGAACTAGCATGGAAGTTTCCATGCTATACCACTAACGACCCGCCGACTCCTATCGGCGTTAGGCGGTCATTAAGTGGTTAAGTCCAATAGGTAGGCAACGTGGGACTTAAACGTCCCACTGTGAAACCAGCCTAATCCCTAATTGCAGTCCCTGCAGGATGAGCATGGCTTCTCTTGTCTGTGTGTTTCAGCAGCTATTGTGGTGTGGCTGCAGGCTGTGGCTCTCATGTCCCCATGGCCTTTGTTTAGAACTAGAAAAATTCAGGTTCTAGAGTGGGAAGGGTTCACTGGTGTGCTGGATGGTACAGCTAGAGTAGGAGCCAATTTCAAGGTGGGAACATTATCATGGTGAATTGGCACTGTATTAAATACACTGCAGTAGTGCGGAGCAAAAATGGCAATATTCTTGTTGCATTCATTTTCATGAAAATAATGTTACATTTAATTCTTTAGCAAAAATGGCATCGAAAAATAAGTTGTTTTTTTTGTGTGTGTGTTTTCCGCATTTTTGCACTTTTTGCAAATTATCCCCGTCCCCCTGTGCCTCCATATGTCCCCTTTGTGCTGCTATCTGCCCCAGTCCCCCTGCTGCGCTCACCCAGCCCAGTGTGTAAATGCAAAGTATAGTGTAGCAGAAGCTGGGCTCTCACCTCCCGGCCAGAGTCCAGCGCACAGCCTGTGTAACCATCCTGTCTCTTTCCTGCTCCCTCAGGACAAAATCTGTTCTCGTAATGCAGGCTCAGTCAACAGCAGTGGCTGATATATGTTTTTTAACCACTTAATCCTATCTGGACAACTATAGTCGCCCAGATAGGAGCCACTCCGGTCTATTTGGACGCGTATTCACATCCAGTGTTTCCGACGCTCGTTACCGGCAGCTTTTATGCTGTGCCGATTGGGGAAGGGGAACAGCCTTTCTCTGATCCAATTGCAGTGCCTATCATGAATGGACATGACCATGATCAGGGGCAATGCCCATTCATAAAAGTAAAAGTACAGTGATGAAAACAAAAATTACATAAAAAGTTGACTTAGGGACTATTTTTTTTTAAATATGTATGTCATGAAGGTAGATTACTCTTATGTTATCAAATACGGGCTTGTGAATAATGACCAGATAAAAAAAAAAATAAAAAAAAATAAAGAAACAAGACAGAAAAAAGACACTTTTATTTCCAAATAATATATTGTTGCCATTCATTGTAATAGGGACATCATTTAAAGGGGCACTGTGGCAATCAATTGTAAAATTTAAAATATGTGCAAACATAGACAATTAAAAAGTATGTTTTTTTCCAGAGTAAAAGGAGCCATAAATTACTTTTCTCCTATGTTGCTGTCACTTACAGTAGGTAGTAGAAATATGATAGAAGCGACAGGTTTTGGACTAGTCCATCTCTTCACAGTGGATTCTCAGCAAGGCTTGTATTCTTTATAAAGACATTCCCTAAAAAGGATTTAAACAGTGATGCTGGCCAGCCTCCCTGCTCGCTACACAGTTTTTGGCAGTTGGACAGAGCAACTGCCATTCACTAAGTGCTTTTAAAAATAAATATATCACAAAACCTGTCGCTTCTGTCAGATTTCTACTACCTACTGTAAGTGACAGCAACATAGGAGAAAAGTAATGTATGGCTCATTTATTTTACTCTGGAAAAAAACATACTTCTTATTTGTTTATTTGTTTATGTTTGCACATTTTTTACATTTTACAATTTTTTGCTTTTTACTCTACTTTATTCTATTACTCTATTTTGGAGAAATAGTGTATTTTTTTTCTTATAATTCCCTATAAAATGCATACAAAATAAAGTAATTGCTGAAAACAAGTATCACCTCCAAAAAGCCTACTTAGTGGCAAAAAAAAAAAAAAAAAACCCAACAAGATATAGATCATTTACGTGTGATCAATAAAGATAAAGTTATTGGCAAATGAATGGGAGGAGCAGTCAGGGCTGGATTTAGGCCAAGGCCCCCTAGGCCATGGCCCAGGGCACCACAGGAGCAAGCTAAACTGGTGCAGAATTTGCAAACTTTCAAATGCTGCAAGGCAGGGAGATCAGGCGAACGCCTGACCTCGGTACTCTGCTGCTAGCTGCCTGTGCAGCAGCCACCTTGCTCTCTGAGCACGTTTGCATTGTGGCCGGCAGGTATGGACTTGGACAGCATTGGAGACAGAGGGGAACTGGAGACGAGCTGAGAAATGAGTGACACTAATGGCTGCTGCGGTGTGAAGGCAAGCTGGCTACCTATACAGAAAGGGGGGTGGGAAAAGGAGGGATTAAGGGAGTCATCTGGCTACCTATACTAGAGGGAAAGGGGGGAGGAGTCATCTGGCTACATATACTGGAGGGGGGGGGTCATCAGGTTACCTATACTGGAGGGAAAGGGGAGAGGAGTCATCTGTCTACATATACTGGGGGGGGTCATCAGGTTACCTATACTGGAGGGAAAGGGGGGAGGGTTCATCTCGCTACCTATACTGAATGGGGGGCGGCTGGTGACAGAGGCCTTGGGTGGTAAAGAGTACAAATCCGCCCCTGGGAGCAGTGACAGGGGAGAATTGCTTCCGTCCTTGAAGTGAAAATGCCTATAGGCTGAAGTGGTTAAAGTCTTTAGTAATTAAGGCAGCATCCTTTTTATTTACTTAAGACAGCACATTTCCGTATATGCTTTTGAGCCTGCATTACGAGAACGGGTTTTGTCCTCACAGCTCAGAGAGGAGAGATAACACATCACTTGGCTCTTAAAGTGGTCTGAAAGCCAGCATTTCTACTGTGCTCTAAAAGATTTTGGGCTCGTTTCCACTATCGCGAATCCGCATGCGTCCAACGCATGCGGATTCGCACATGTAATGCAAGTGGATGGGCCTGTTTCCACTGTAGCGTTGTTGAGATGCTTTTTTTTCAGCGGTAAAAAAACACACAAAAGAGCCAACGAATTCGCCGGCGAGTGGAATGCATGCGAATCGCTGCTAATGTATTTAATAGGAAATTCGCATGCGGCTATGGTATGCGAATTTTCATGCGAATTTGCATAGGTACCAATGTAACTTCAAACAGGCAGTGACATGGTTAAATTCGCATATACCCTCACCTATGCAAATTCGCATGCGAATTCGCGGCAAGAGACGCGCAAAAACACTTGGAACCGTGTCATTTGTAAACAGACAATACTACTTATGCACACAAGCAAATATAAGAACTGTATGAGTAATAAAAAGTAGGAAAATACATTTTTATTGAACGTTATGTTGGAGTTTCAGACCACTTTAAGGCTCTTTGACACTAGGAGCTAATTTGTGTGTTTTGACGGAGCACTCCTAGGATGCGTTTAAAAAGGCGACATGAAAGTCTATTTTACTTTCATGTTAACTTTCACATTGCACAAAGCGTTCCAGAGCGTTACATTGTAATGCATCTGTAATGCATCTGGGAGCTTTGTAATATCCAGCGCCGGCGTTTTCCCATCGGGTGAATTAGAACTACCGCGGCTAATCAGTGTCGCACCCCAACATCTCAATGTTGACAGCGCAGGTTATAATGCATGCACAAAATTGGTTTGTGCACACATTCTGTGATGTGAGCCCTTAATGTAGCCAGGATCTGTGCATGCACTGTAAATTATCCTATCCAGCCAACATGTAAACAAAAATACTACCTAATATGAGTGC
Source organism: Hyperolius riggenbachi (assembly GCF_040937935.1). Taxonomy (NCBI): domain Eukaryota; kingdom Metazoa; phylum Chordata; class Amphibia; order Anura; family Hyperoliidae; genus Hyperolius; species Hyperolius riggenbachi. The sequence continues at coordinate 23,349,837 of NC_090648.1, forward strand.
AACAAATATCCCCAGCGCATTCACTAATAACAGTATCTCACTAACATTATAAGTGCGAATGTTTGGATGTTTGTTACTCGATCACGCAACAATGGCTGAACGTATTTGAAGGAAATTTGGCACACACATAGTACATTACCTGGAATAACATATAGGCTACTTTTTATCCCCATAACAAGTGGGTGGAGACAAATACAAATTTAACTGGGAATCTGTAAACTGCAGCCATTCTTACACTAGTAATGGCAGGGTTCTCAAACTTTGCACAGTTGGTCACTGGGTGACTGGGATTAATATTCAGAAAATTGGGTGGAGCCTACAAACGCCAATCAAAATTCACCTATTGATTTTTATTGCTGCCATTTTTGCACTGTTAAGGGCACAAGCCTCAAACCTGGTACAGTTAGTCATTGGGTGAATGGGGTTCATTTTCAGAATAGAGGGTGGAGCCACAAACAGCCAATCAGATTTGTTTCATTTCAGTGCAAATTATTGATGGCAAAGACCGCAAAGCTCACAAACTAGGTCATTCAATAATTGAGTAATTGTGTGTTAGGGTTAGAAAAAGTGGGCAGAGCCAACATCAGCCAAATATATACCCAGGCACCGCCGGGCCATCAGCTAGATGATCATAAAACTCTGGCTAACCAATTATTTTGCTGGACATGAGGCATCCAACCACAAGTCCTTTTTTTTTTTTTCTTTTACCTCTGATTAGTATACCACACAAGGGGGTTGATTCACTATAGCAAATATCGTGCCTTATCAGAGTTAACATGTCTTGTCAGAGTTAACACATCTTATCAGAGTTAATGTGCCTTATCAGCATTAATGTGCCTTATCAGAGTAGCATAGTAAGCGCTTACAAACTGTCGCACTCAATACACTTCATATAATCAGCAGCAAATTTCTTCACTTTAGCTGGCAGCAACAACTGTTTCATCAACACAATGTCTCTGTATATTTAACGCCTTTGCACACAGACAGTCTCTAGTAACAGCAATATGAACAGACCTGGCCTCTTCAGGTTCTGGGTTGCTATAGTTCTATCTCAGCAAGCCTCCGCTGGACACTGGCTACTAACTGAACACACACTGTAACTTGTAGTTGGCTCTAAGGCCCATACTCATCTGACTGCTGGATTTCCTTTCTGTCCGGGCTAGCTCGGATTTGCTTTGTGTACGCTGCCTCTGGCCTCCGGTCACTGTCTGGCCTGGTTGCCGCTGTCTCTCTGCTCTGCTGTGGTTGCTGCGTGGCCGTCGGGTCCCCTCTTAGCCTCTGGGGTGACTGCTGTGGCCATTCTTTTTGTGTCCTCCTCCCCACTCTCTCCGCCGCCTCCTGACTTCCAAGTTCCTCTTGCTACTCCGCCCGACTGGTGTGATCTGGCTGGTTCTAAATAGTTCCCTCCGGCTACACCCTTCTAGCTCTGCCCCTCCGCACCTGCACTGTAGCTTCCAACAGGCTGCACAGGGCTTCTGGAAAGTTCCACTGCTCTGTGTGCTTTGGTTGCCTAGCAACAGTCTATGCGACCATTACAACGCCTCCACTCCTCTTCCATGCGCCATTTTGGTTCCACAGGCAGCATCTAAGGCGCAACTTAGCCTTAGATGTTAAAATTACCTCACACATAGAAATACATTAGAAAAACTTTTAGGACCCTCTTTTAGAGGCTTACAGTGGTCCAACATATTTGGTGAGTCACTGACAAAAGGGTGTTGGTGGCGGACGGTGTCCTCTTAGAAATGTGGGGACATTTATCAAGAGAGTGCCTGGGACAAAATATTGGTAGGTTTTTAGAAATCCATGCAGAACTGTCTCCGACATCTTTAAAAATCACTAGCAGGGGGAAGGAGCACCTCACAAAGCATGCCTACCCTGGCCTGCACTATCTGTAGAACTGCAATTAAAGAGGAATGGTCGCGAAAATCTTAAAATTTAAAACACATACAAATAAGAAGTAGGTTTCTTTCTGAGTAAAATGAGCCAGAAATTACTTCTCTCCTATGTTGCTGGCATTTACAGTAAGTAGTTGAAATCTAACGTTACTGAAAGGTTTTGGGTTAGTCCATCTCTCCATAGGCGATTCTCAGCATGATCTTAATTCTTTATAAAGAGCAGACACTCCCTGAAAAAGATTTATACAAAGATGCTGTCCAGCCTCGCTGCTCACCATACACGTTTTTGGCAGTTGGATGGAGCAACTACCATTCACAAAGTGCATTTTGAAAATAAGAAATTTCCTGTGAACCCCCATGAGGAGATGGGCTAGTCCAAAACCTGTTGGTTCTTTCAGATTTCTACTACCTACTATAAGTGACAGCAACATAGGAGAAAAGTAATTTATGGCTCATTTTACTCTGTAAGAAATATACTTCTTAATTGTATATGTTTACATACATTTTAAGATTTTCGTGACAGAGGTCCTTTAACCTCCTTAGCGGTAACCCCGTGTGTGACACGGGGTAAGCCGCCGGAGGGTGCCGCTCAGGCCCTGCTGGGCCGATTTACTTAATTTTTTTTTTGCTGGACGCAGCTAGCACTTTGCTAGCTGCGCCAGCACCCCGATCGCCGCCGCCGCGCGCCCGATCGCCGCTATCCGGTGCGGCGCGCGCCCCCCCCCCCCCAGACCCCGAGCGCTGCCTGGCCAATCAGTGCCAGGCAGCGCCGAGGGGTGGATCGGGTCTCCCAATGACGTCCCGACGTCGCTGACGTCGGTGACGTCATCCCGCCCCGTCGCAATGGCGACGGGGGAAGCCCTCCAGGAAATCCCGTTCTTTGAACGGGATTTCCTGATCGGTGATCGCCGAAGGCGATCGAAGCGGGCGGGGGGATGCCGCTGAGCAGCGGCTATCATGTAGCGAGCCCTCGGCTCGCTACATGATAAAAAAAAAAAAAAATTAAAAAAAAACTGTTGCGCTTCCCCCTGGCGGTATTTTTCATACCGCCAAGGGGGTTAAGCAGTTAATCTTAATCTGCAGCAGTTTAGGGATTGATTTGCCCTTTTCTTAAAGAGAGTCTGAAGCCATTTATTTTAACTATTTTTATCACGCAGTTACCTTAAAGGAAACCAGGGATGAACAAATACACACAAAATAATGCATATCCCTGGATATGAAAAATACAGGCTATACCTGTTTTTGCTGTTCTGCAGTGCCGATGTATGTGTTTGGGTTTTTTTTTCTCCAGCACGAGCAGCTACTCCCATCAGCTGTCTGTGATTCTGCTGTGCACAGAATGGGAAAACAGAGGCCAGAAGGGGGCGGGCTTGAGAAACCATGATTCGCAGCTATTCGCAGCTATAGAGATTATGGGGCAAAGCAACGACTGACTGGTCAGTCATTGATTTTATTAGGGCTAATTACAAGCAGTCTGAGCAATGAAGGATGAAACAGAGAGCAGGGTAGGTGTTTAATCTGCGTACGTTAAAAAAGGGCGCCGGGAAAAAAATGCGCAGGGTTTTAAACGATAATCATGAATAACGTTTAAAAAACATTTGTGCTATATCTCGTTTAAAAATAATGTTTTATAAAGTTATAAATCATTTAATAATGTATATGAAATCGGCAATTTTAAAAACGTTAATCTTCCCTGTTTAAAAAGTGAAATGTATAATAACATTTTATAAAACATTAATAAGAATTTTACTAAAGCTATACCTAACCCTACTCTCACACAGAACCCTCCCTGTACCTATCCCTAACCCCTAGACCCCCCTGTTGGTGCCTAAACCTAAGACCCCCTTGTTGGTGCCTAAACCTAAGACCCTCCTGTTGGTGCCTAAACCTAAGACCCCCCTGTTGGTGCCTAAACCTAAGACCCCCCTGTTGGTGCCTAAACCTAAGACCCCCCTGGTGGTGCCTAAACCTAAGACCCCCCTGTTGGTGCCTAAACCTAAGACCCCCCTGTTGGTGCATAAACCTAAGACCCCCTGGTGGTGCCTAAACCTAAGACCCCCCTGGTGGTGCCTAAACCTAAGACCCCCCTGGTGGTGCCTAAACCTAAGACCCTCCTTGTGATGCCTAAACCTAAGACCCCCCAGTGATAAGCATTAATAACGTTTTTAAAAAAATAAGGTGCGGTTTTTCGTTTCAAAATGTTTTTTTAAAAAAAATTGTACGGTTTTTCGTTTAAAAGTAATGTTTTTAAAAATATTGTACTGTTTTTCGTTTAAAAATGTTTTTTTAAAAAAAAAATTGTATGGTTTTTCGTTTAAAAGTAATGTTTTAAAAAATATTGTACTGTTTTTCGTTTAAAAATAATGTTTAAAAAATTATAAATCATTAAATAATGGGTAATCATGAGAAGCAGTTATAAAACATTAAAAGTCTCTGGGCGCCGCTTTTAAAACGTTATTTTTCTCCGGCGCCCTTTTTTCCTGTTGGGCGCCAATTAAACGATATTTATTATGGGAGTGCTGGTCCACCTGCCTCATGCGCCCAAATTTCCTGCTTCCGTTTAATCTCATGTCCCCACTGATGTATATGCTAAACTACATTAGGGTGCTTCATCTCTGGTACACTTTAAGCATTAAGATCCAATCTGATTCACTGAATCCTGCTGAAAAACGAGGTATTTAACCCCCTGAAATACCAGGGCAAAATTCCACCGCTATACAAGTCACAGATTTTGCTGCCCGGGAGAGCCAAAGCTGTGCGCAGTAGCTTTGCCTCTTATCCAGTCAATATCTGCTGACCTCCACCTCTCCCCGCCCCTCTCAGTGAAAGAAGACTGAGGCTCAACACACACCATACAATCTAGGTTGTTCAATCTTCCCACTTTCATGTAGTATAAGAGCTTATCCAATCAATCATCCAAGGTATTTTCAATCTGTTGGCCCTTATACTACATAGATTTGGTAAATCTGTACAACCAAGATTGTATGGTGTGTGTTGAGCCTGAGGGGGACATTTATCAAGAGTGTCTGAGACAAGATATTGGTGGGTTTTTAGAAATCTGTGCAGAACTGTCTCAAACATCTTAAGAAATCATTAGCTAGTGCAGTTTCCTTCTAAAACTGTTGTAACACAGGAGTAATTAGGAAGGTCTCTCAGACAGTGCAGTGTATAATGGAAATTACTGTTGCTGAGATAACCAATACATCTGCTGTATTGCATCAATGCCCAGCACTGGAAGGGTTAAACACAGAACAGCTTCACAGGACACCTGGCCGAGGGGAGGAGCCCTTCACAAATCATGCCTAACCTGCACCGCTGCATTATCTGTAGAATTGCTATTAAGCACATTTTAATCTGCAGCAGTTCAAGAATGGATTTGCACCTTTCTGAGCTGTAGTGCAGTTCTAGAAATTCACTCTAAACTGTCACTATTAAGTAGGATTTAGGAATCTTCTTATTATCATGCAAAACAGTTCCCCCTGCAGGTTAGAACTGTTTAAGAAGAAAAAACTGTCGGTAATGCTTTGATAAAGCTGGCCCTGTGAGCGCTAAACATGAGAGCTACTGTTGTGTATACAGTGGTGTAGCTAAGGAGCTATGGGCCACGGGGGAAGTTTTACATTGGGGCCCCCAAGCACTCTATACATAACAATTGATACGGCGCACCAACACCTGCCAAGGACAACCACAGTGTCAGAGCTTCCAGAAGGGGATGGGGAACAGTTTGATAAGGATTACTACTATTCAAAGTATCTATAGAAGTGATTATTACTAGCACAGGACCAATAGAAAGCTAATACTGCGGTTGAGGGAGGGCCCCTCTTGCCCAAGGGCCCCGATGCAGTCGCAACCTCTGCACCCCTATTGCTACACCACTGTGTATATACTACCTAATATGTGTTGCTCTTTCATGCTAGTAACAATGTGTTACTAGAGTGATCCCAGTAGCCTAACTTTTTCTACAGTACTCCTTTAACAATAATATATCTATATATATAATAGAGTAAGTGCCTCAACCTTCAAGCAAGAAGAAGAAGTAGCGCCCTGCCCCCAGGGCCGGTCCAAGCAAGAAGAAGGGGCTGGTCCAAGCAAGAAGAAGAAGTAGTGTCATATCAAACCAAGGGCAAAGAGGGATAATTTGCATATTTACTAGCAGTGTGTTGTGGGTAACCACAAATGATCACTTATAGCTGAATTATTGCAGATTTTCTTCTGTTTTAAGAAAGAAAATTACACCAAGCTTTGTTTTTTTTTTAGTAGGAGGGCTTTTTGGTCTCTTTTATTCTCCTATACATTCCGAGTGGTTTGGGTCACCCTGAGCTGCTTGGTTACTCTGTTGTACTGGTCCAAGCCCTATCTCATACAGCCGTATCAATCCCTGATGAAAACCAAATGGCAGAAACAGGCTGTCACATGTGGGTTTGATATGACTGTGTAAAACTTAAAGCTATAGGCTTGCTTGGCTTACCAAGGGTGAAAAGGAATAATTTGCATATTTAATAGCGGTGCATTGCGGGTAATCACAAATGTTTACTTATTGCTGAATTTTTGCATATTTTCTTCTGTTTTAAGAAGGCAAATGACACCAAGCTTTGATTTTTTTTAGTAGAAGGTCTTTTTGGTCCTTTTTATTCACCTATACATTCCGAAGTGGTTTGGGTCACCCTGAGCTGCTTGGTTACTCTGTTGTACTGGTCCAAGCCCTATCTCATACAGCCGTATCAATCCTTGCCATGTACAGGTGAGGACCAAAAGTCTGAAACAGGCTGTCACATGTGGGTTTGATATGGCTGTGTAAAATTGAAAGCTATAGGCTTGCTATACACCAGCCGCTCTGGATGCTTGCTTGGCTTACTAAGGGTGAAAAAGGAATTATTTGCATATTTAGTAGCAGTGCATTGTGGCCGTAACCACAGATGTTCACTTATAGCTGAATTATTGCAGATTTCCTTCTGTTTTAGGAAGGCAAATTACACCAAGCTTTGCTTTTTTTAGTAGGAGGGCTTTTTGGTCCCTTTTATCCCCCTATACATTCCGAGTGGTTTGGGTCACCCTGAGCTGCTTGGATACTCTGTTGTACTGGTCCAAGCCCTATCTCATACAGCCATATCAATCCCTGCCATGTACTGATGAGGACCAAACGTCTGAAACAGGCTGTCTACATGTGGGTTTGATATGACTTTGTAAAATTTAAAGCTATGTGCTTGCTTGGCTTACCAAGGGGGAAAAGGGGTAATTTGCATATTTAGTAGCAGTGCATTGTGGGTAACCACAAATGTTCACTTATAGCTGAATTATTGCAGATTTCCTTCTGTTCTAAAAAGGCAAATTACACCAATACAGTGTGCAGCAGCCGGCATTGCAGGAAGTGACGACAGTGGAACGCACGATGGAACACGGAATAGGTGAGTCATCCCCGCCTGCTTCCTCTTACTAATAGTGGCGGCTGCTACTGTGCTTAAGCAGGAGGGGGAGCGCACATGGGGGACCAGGGGGGGGGGTGTCCAACCCCCCTCCCAGCCGCTGTGCCCAATACCCCCTTCCTGCCCTCTACCCTCTTATGTGGCGTATGCTACGCCGCGGGTCGGCTAGTACTGTATATTAAGGTATAAGCTGTATATACACGAGTTAAAGGAATTGCCTTGTTGATTTGTAGACTTACCCCAATAATAAAGCAAATGCAGCACAATGCAAGGAAAAAAAAGCTTCTCTTCATTCTGCTGGAGAAAAAGAAAAACAAAAGAGCAGCTAATCACACAACAATGTTATCAAATAGGAATTGTTTTTAACTATACAAAATTAGACAAACATCTATTCTAGACTAAAGACAATGAAAAAAGAATACACCAGCCACACAAAATACACATACACTATATATACACTACATACTATATATACACTACACACTATATATACACTACACACTATACACAAAACACACATACACTATATACACACTACACACTATATATACACTACACACACACTATATATACACTAGACACTATACACAAAATACACATACACTATATATACACTACACACTATATATACACTACACACTATACACAAAATACACTACACACTATATATACACTACACACTATATATACACTACACACTATACACAAAACACACATACACTATATACACACTACACACTATATATACACTACACACACACTATATATACACTAGACACTATACACAAAATACACATACACTATATATACACTACACACTATACACAAAATACACTACACACTATATATACACTACACACTATACACAAAATACACATACACTATATATACACTACACACTATACACAAAATACACTACATACTATATATACACTACACACTATACACAAAATACACTACACACTATATATACACTACACACTATACACAAAATACACATACACTATATATACACTACACACTATACACAAAATACTCATACACTATATATACACTACACACTATACACAAAATACACATACACTATATATACACTACACACTATATATACACTACACACTATACACAAAATACACTACACACTATATATACACTACACACTATACACAAAATACACATACACTATATATACACTACACACTATACACAAAATACTCATACACTATATATACACTACACACTATACACAAAATACACATACACTATATATACACTACACACTATACACAAAATACTCATACACTATATATACACTACACACTATACACAAAATACTCATACACTATATATACACTACACACTATACACAAAATACTCATACACTATATATACACTACACACTATACACAAAATACTCATACACTATATATACACTACACACTATACACAAAATACTCATACACTATATATACACTACACACTATACACAAAATACTCATACACTATATATACACTAGACACTATACACAAAATACACATACACTATATATGCACTACACACTATATATACACTACACACTATATATACACTACACACTATATATACACTACACACTATATATACACTACACACTATATATACACTACACACTATATATACTACACACTATATATACACTACACACTATACACAAAATACACATTACACACATCCAGTGCTGACATGAGTAAACTTTTTGTCTTTAGCCGTCATATTGATCTATATCTTTTCATTTGCAGAACTCTATATATTGATGAGATTGACATACAGTATAAATATCACAACCAGCTGGTAAAATTTGCACATCTAGTAATTATTACCAGGAGTTACACACACAGGGGTCTGTTCTGGGTCCACTGTAGTGTTGGGCGAACATCTGGATGTTCGGGTTCGGTGTGGTTCGGCCGAACATGCCCCTGATGTTCGGCATGTTCGAGCCGAACCCCGAACCCAACCCGAACATGTCCCTTTGGGGCCCCTATAGGGTCCCAGCATAAAGGGAGAGCGTGCCCCGAGCGCGGGGGGGGGGGGGGGGGGGTCGGAAATGCCCCCCACCCCTCCCCGCTAAGCTCTCCCTTTTGCTGGTTCCCTATAATGTTAAATTTAAGCCCCCCAAAAGTACCTGAGGAGGAGGGCAGGAAGCGGGCAGCCAGAGATGCTAGGCGCTAGTACCATCTGGTACTTCCGCCCTCTCTTGACGCACTTCCTGTTTACATTTGAAGTCGCGTCAAGAGAGCGCAGAAGTACTGCGATGATGCGTACGAGGGTACGCATCATCTACATGATGACACGTACCCTCGTACGCGTCATTGCGGTACTTCTGCGCTCTCTTGACGGAGACTCCAGTGCTCTTCAATTTATTTATTAATGACCTAGTAGATGCAGTAGTGAGCAATGTTGCTATTTTTGCAGATGATACAAAATTGTGCAGAATCATCAACTCTCAGGAAGATAGTGTCATATTGCAACAGGATCTGGATAGGATGGCTATATGGGCACCTACATGGCAGATGAAATTCAATGTTGACAAATGTAAAGTTGTGCATTTTGGATGTACTAATGGTCTAGCACCATACAAAATAAATGGGATACAGTTGGGGACATCAAACTTGGAGAAGGACTTAGGAGTACTCATCGACAACAAGTTAAATAATCGTACTCAATGCCAAGCCGCTGCAGCTAAAGCTAACAAAGTTTTGGGATGCATTAAAAGGGAAATAAAAACTCGGGGTGCTAGCATAATATTGCCCCTGTTGAAGTCTCTAGTAAGGCCACATCTGGAATATGGAATTCAGTTCTGGGCACCACATTACAAAAAATATATTGCAGTTTTAGAGCAGGTGCAGAGACGAGCAACAAAATTGATACGTGGGATGGAAGGTCTCGCTTACCAAGAAAGGTTAGATAAACTGGGTTTATTTAGTCTAGAGAAAAGACGCCTTAGAGGGGATCTAATTAACATGTATAAATACATCAGAGGACAATATAAAAGCTTGGCAGATGAGCTTTTTGTCCCTAGGCCTTCTCAAAGGACTAGAGGACATGATCTGCGCATGGAGGAAAAATGTTTTAGCCATTTATTTAGGAAAAGGTTCTTTACAGTGAGAGTGATGAACATGTGGAATGGATTGCCACAGGAAGTCGTTATGGCAAATTCTATACCTGCATTTAAAGGGGGCTTAGATGCTTTCCTTGCATTGAAAGACATCCATGGCTACAATTATTAGGTAATTCCTAATGATGTTGATCCAGGGATTTTATCTGGTTGCCATCTGGAGTCAGTAAGGAATTTTTTTCCCTTATGGGGCTAATTGGACCATGCCTTGTAAGGGCTTTTCGCCTTCCTTTGGATCAACAGGGATATGTGAGGGAGTAGGCTGGTGTTGGTGTTGTACTTTGTACTGGTTGAACTCGATGGACGTATGTCTTTTTTCAACCAAAATAACTATGTAACTACGTAACTATGTAACTATTTAATGTGCATTATGACGTTTGCTTAACTACTAGCCGACCGCTCCACGCCAATTGGTGTGAACACGACAGCAGCCCCAGGGCCGCTCCATGACGATTGGCGTGAACGGCTCTCTAGGGGGCTAGCAGGAGATTGCGTGCACATCCCTGCTTGGAAGGCGGAGCTCCGCTCTGCCTTCAGACTCCCAGCGGCTCGGAGACTGTTAGACAGCGAAACCGCAGTCTAATTAGGCTGTACAGCGCTGCGATCTAAGGCAGCGCTGTACTGAGGACAGCTGTGTGACACGGCTGTCCCCTCTGTTACTACAGAAGTGATCCGCTGTCATAGGCTGGCTGAAGCCTATGAAAGTCGATCATGATGATTGGCTGGCGGGGGGAGGGAGTGGGGTAAAAATGAAAACGAAATTTATTATAAATAAATAATAAAAATAAACATTTATTAAAAAAAATAGACATTGGGGAGAGATCAGACCCTACCAACAGAGAGCTCTGTTGGTGGGGAGAAAAGGGGAGGGGGGAAATCACTTGTGTGCTGTGTTGTGGGGCCCAGCAGCTTGGTCTTAAAGCTGCAGTGGCCTTTTACACTAAATATGGCCTGGTCTTTAGGGGGGGGGGGGGGTAGCACTGTGGTCCTCAGGTGGTTAACTATAATTGTGTATGAAAGAGGGGTTTTTTTGTCTGTTTTTTGTTTTTTTTGTGTACCATAGCATACCAAATATGCAAAATACAATCTAATTGTCAGGCTCTATGCCTTTGTTATCCTGCTGGTGGCAGCACTGGTGAAATTTGGTGCAGACTTCTTCTGTCCACCAGCAGAAGGGCCTTGTCTTGTTGGAAGCAGAGGCAGCCTTTGGGGGGGGGGGGGGGGGGGGCACTGGGGCGGTCGCCCCAGGCCCCGCATCTGAAGGAGGCCCCGCGGTCAGAAAGTATAGGGAATACTACCGCCCGGTGAGATTACCTTCCGTGCATTTGTTTACTTTACGGCAACCCTGCTATGAGCTCAGGAGAGCCCAACGCTGCCTCCATACACGCCCCCCTCTGCTCCCGGCCAATAGAGGCAGTCAACACTGCCTCTGCTTCAGCCTCCTCCTCTAAACCCGCCCCCTCCTCATGGCAACAGCCTCCAGAGTAGGGTTTACTATGCTCGTGAGGCCCCGCCTCTAACTCCGCCCCCCGCTCGTTCTGCCAGGCATAAGGGCGACAGAGAGACTGTTCCCCTGCTTGGCTGTGCGCCCCTGAATCCCCCAGGCACAGAGAGACTCAAGCAGGAGCTGCAGGCAGTGAGTGGACACAGGCAGGAAGGCATGCACCAGTGTGTGTGTGTGTGAGAGAGACAGGCACAGTCTGCCAGCTCTGAGGACACAGGCAGCAGCTGCAGCATTACCAGGGCTCCATGGTGGACACAGACAAGGTGACAACACATGGGTCAGAGTGTCATACACACTGCTTGTGTGTCTGATGCAGCAGCTGCAGCAGTAGGAATAAATGATGAGCATGGCACAATCACACTGATGCTGCTGCATTGCTTCTGAGTGCTGTTTTTTTTAATGATTTTAAAATAAAGTTAGTCGTTTTCTGAGTGGTTTTCCCTTATATACATGTGTGGTGTTGGAAAAGAGGCGATTTCTGGGGCTAAATATGACTGATAGCATGATATTGATAAGCTGCCTGCTTATCAATATCATGCTATGGCCCCAGAAATCCCCTCTTCCCCACTGAGACCACTCATGTATATAGGAAACGCACACTGAGAAAATCTGCTAGTTTCAGTTTCAAGCCAGCTGGTTGGAATGTGGAAGATTTACAGTACTTGCCTAACAAGACGGAAGCCTTCTATAGAGGCTTCCCATGGCGTCCTCTGGCCCCCTGTCGCTGTGGACACCCAAAGATTTCCGACCCAACGATTTCCGACAAGGGCTTGTCGGAAATCTGAGCAGACCCCACTCCTCTTCACACAGCTGTACTGTGCCTGTGGAACTCACAATCTAATCCCTTCACAGTCAAATGTCCTACCATATTAGTATTATGTATTTATATAGCACTGACATCTCCTGCAGCACATTACAGAGTACATAGTCATGTCACTGACTGTCCTCAGAGGAGCTCACAATGTAATCCTACCATAGTCATAGTCTAATGTTCTACCATATTATTATTATGTATTTATATAGCACTGACATCTCCTGCAGCACATTACAGAGTACATAGTCATGTCACTGACTGTCCTCAGAGGAGCTCACAATGTAATCCTACCATAGTCATAGTCTAATGTCCTACCATATTATCATAGAAGCACTGCACAGAGTGCATAGAGATGTCAGTAATTGACTGTCCTTAAAAGAATGATCCGCGGTAAAAAAAAAAAAAAAAAAAAAAAATCTCCCGGTCCTCTTCGCCGGCGGAGCCGACCTCGCCAGGTCGGGTTCCGGGTCAGCCTCTACTGCGCTCCACCGTGGGGGTCACGTGGTCCGGCCGACATCATCTGGATGCTACTGCTCCTGGGCAGTAGCCTCCAGATGATGTCGGTCAGACCACGTGACCCCCGTGGTGGAGCAGAGTGGCCGACCCGGCTCCGCCGGCGAAGAGGACCGGGAGATGCAGGAGCTGCGGCGGGGGCACAGGACAGCTGCCCCGGGCTGGAGGAAGCCCCAGGTAAGTGGAATGTTTTGTTTTTTTTACCGCGGATCATTCCTTTAAAGAAGCTATTAGTCCAATGACTATCATAGCCATAGTATGATGTTTTCACTCTAGGCTTGTTATTCTGTATAACGTTATCAGTATTTGATCTGTGAGGACATGATATCTGCATTTGGTTCTGTGGGGAGCATGATATCTGCATTTGATCTGTGTGGGGAATGATATCTGCATTTGATCTGTGGGGCATGATATCTGCATTTGATCTGTGGGGGGCATGATATCTGCATTTGTTTCTGTTGGAGGCATGATATCTGCATTTGTTTCTGTTGGGGGCATGATATCTGCATTTGTTTCTGTTGTGGGCATGATATCTGCATTTGATCTGTGTGGGGCATGATATCTGCATTTGATCTGTGGGGCATGATATCTGCATTTGATCTGTGGGGCATGATATCTGCATTTGTTTCTGTTGGGGGCATGATATCTGCATTTGATCTGTGTGGGGCACGATATCTGCATTTGATCTGTGGGGCATGATATCTGCATTTGATCTGTGTTGGCACGATATCTGCATTTGATCTGTGTGGGGCATGAAATCTGCATTTGACCTGTGGGGCATGATATCTGCATTTGGTTCTGTGGGGGCATGATATCTGAATTTGATCTGTGAGGGGCATGATATCTGCATTTGATCTGTGTGGGGCATGAAATCTGCATTTGACCTGTGGGGCATGATATCTGCATTTGGTTCTGTGGGGGGCATGATATCTGAATTTGATCTGTGAGGGGCATGATATCTGCATTTGATCTGTGTGGGGAATGATATCTGCATTTGACCTGTGAGGGGCATGATATCTACATTTGATATGTGGGGGACATGATATCTGCATTTTACCTCTGAGGGGCATAATATCTGCATTACAATTTTCAGGCAGGCACCCCTGCCCGCGGTCATGCCTTGCTGCGCTCGCACTGAGAACCCCGTTCTCCTGGTTGAGCTGGAGATGGATGCTAGGCTACCTTGGAGAGCTGGGGATGGTTTCTAGGCTGACTGAGGAGCTGGGGATGAGTACTAGACTGGCTGGGGAGCTGGGGATGAGTACTAGGCTGACAGAGGAGTTGGGGATGGGTACTAGGCTGGCTGGGGAGAATGTTTGGCTAGAGATACAAACGTTGGTCTCCAAATCTTGTATCTCTATCCAGACACACTCCCCAGTCAACCTAGCACCCATCCCCAGCCAGTCAGGTACACACCCCTAGCTCCCCAGCCAGCCTGTACCTATCTCAAGTTCCCCAGCCAGCCTTTACCTATCCTTAGCTCCCCAGCCAGCTTAGTACCCATCCCCAGTATATTGGTTGGCTTAGTGGCCTTTAACAAACGTAATTGTTTTTAAACAATAATAAGGCATTCTGCATTAGAGGTGGACAAGCCCGTGAGCAGGGTGGTATGGTACATGACCTACACTTATGGCTCTAGGCCCCGCGTATGACACTCGCCCCAGGCCCCGCATGCTCTAAGGCCGCCTCTGGTTGGAAGTTGTGCAACCCCCCAGCTCGCCAGCAGATGGAACTGTGAGGAGATTCTAGATGGTCAACTGATCAATGTGCTGCATTGCAGCCTGCCGACTCGGAGTCGGCAAAAACAAAACTTTTAAAATTTTAATCCCAGTCACCCAGTGACCGATCAAGTTTGAAGTCCCTGCCATTAACAGTAAAAGAATGGCAACAAAGTATATATTGACATTGATTAGCAATAGGTTATGTTTGATTGGTTTATTTAAGCCCCGCCCATTTTTCTGAATTTTAACCTCAGCCACCATGTCATGGTCTGTGCCAAGTTTTGGATCTCTGGCTTCAAAACGGTGAGAGTGGCAGTATTTGAAAGTTTTACCTACATTGAAGTGCATAGGTGAAATTTGAGTGGATGTTAGTGGCTCCGCCCATTTTCCTATGTTTTGACACCCAGTCACCCAGTGAGTAATTGAGACAAGTTTGAGACACCTGGCATTTAAACTGTGATAATAGCAGCAGTTTATCATTTTTCATTAAGGTCAAAGTCTAAAATGTGACCTTTATCTGACGGATGTGTGTACAAGAGCCACCATACTGGGCACATGTGCATGTGGTCAGCACATGCCCAGCAGTATGAAGACACTTATGCATGGCGTCTCCCTCTGTGCACAAGCAGCTCTGTCCTAATACTCATGTGCAGACAGTGCTCGCACAACACGCATGCTCAATACAGAAACAGGCAAACAAAAATGGGAGTGCAGCCATGGCGAAGAAGAGGGTCAGCAGTGGTGAGTTTTGAATATGTTTAGGGCCATTCAGTATGGGTAGCCAGATGACTGCCTCCCCCTGTATAGGTAGCTAGTTGCCCTCCCCCCGGTATAGGTAGCCAGGTGAAACCCTTTAGTATAGGTAGCTAGATGCCCCCCTTCAGTATAGGTAGCCAGGTGACCACACACACACACACTGCAGTATAGGCAGCTAGATCACACCCCTCCTTCCCCTGCAGTATAGGTAGCCAGATTACCCCCCTGAGTATAGGTGTAACCCTCTAAAATAGAGTAATGTAAGATGAAGATGTATTTGCATGTGTAAGGTAAACTTAGCATTTGAGGCTAAAATTCGCCTCAGAAATTAGCATTGTGGAACTGAAATGGCGCATAGAGAGAGAGGCCTAAAGCGTTCATATGGTCACATAGACTGGTTGCTAAGGCGACCACATAAACAGAGAGGGGAATGTTCTGGAAGCTCGGCGTGTAGGGTTGAGCCGAAATTTTCAAAATTATAATTATGCATGCGAAATTTGCTATTACGATGCGAAATTATGGTAGCATAATTGCCATTAAAATCGTAATTGAAAATACCGTAAGCGTAATTTTCAATGCGTAATTTTGCGTTTCGTTCATAACGTAATTTCGCGTTAAACCATAACGTAATTTCGCGTTAAACCATACCGTAATTTCTCATTTCTTCGTAATTTTGCGAATTTCGTAATTACTTGTTAGCTATAAAAAATTACTTGTTCGCATTAGCCAATCAGAAGCGAATCAGCGGTAGTCAGACGAACTACGAAATGCTTTTTCGCGTTAAATAATGTAAAAACTAAGCATGCGCAGTTCAAGGGTGTAAACTACGCTTACAAACGTTTGCATGCAAGGCAAACGTAATTGCGCGATACCCACCGTAACGCGAATACGACACGAAAATTAACGCTTACAGTAATATGAACTATCGCGAAATTACGTTATGTAACTACGCTTAGTTTTTCGTAATTTCGCGATACCCGTTGTAATGCGAAAATAACACGAAAATTAAGCTTACGCGGAATTTCGCAAAATCCTTCTTCATTACGATTATGTACTTACGGCCATAATCGTAATTAAACTTTAGTTGTGCTCTGCACAACTGCACTACTGTACTTGCCGCACGTCTCATGCTATGACCTTTACAGCCTATGGAGGAGTGTGTGGATTAAGTGAAGCATTGTTATTACGTGTACAAGCTCCTGCAGAGAGGCCAACCCTCAAGATAAACAGCCGGGTGCCGGGTGCAATTTCCTACTTCAGTGTACCAATAATCGTAATTACACTAATTACGCGGAATTTCGCAAAATCGTAATTAAGTCATTACGCTCATCTCTATCCGCGTGAGCCAGTAGTGAGACACAGAGCAGGCACAGAGGGCAGAGCGAGCAAGACCCAGCCTGAGGGAACTGGTTGAAACCAGTTCTCTTCAGAGCGCGCCAGTCAGTCAGGAGGGGGCGGTGAAGGAGGAAGGAGGCCAATGAGAGCAGCTGCAGCAGCCACCCCGGGAGGCAAAGAGGGGGCCCGGCGGCAGCATACAGACCATCAGCAGAGCAAAGGGCAGCGGTGACAGAGCCAGGCAGTCACCAGAGAGCAAGTTGAAGTGACAGCAGGCAAGATCTGAGCTAGCGCGGAAAGAGAGAATCCCTGTCAGTCCAGATGAGTATAGGCCTTGTGCCAGCATCAAGCCACAGTTGTGTTCAGAGAAGGGCCAGCATTCAGTGGAGGTTGTCTGAGTATAGAGACAGTTAACCCAAGTTACTGAAGGGCATATTCTGATGGAAGTGGTGTGACTAAAATCTGCCTGTCTGGTAAAGCCTTAAAGAGACAGTAACATTGTGATGCTAATCAGTTTAATAATGCAAGATAGTGCTGCCCTGCCAAAGGAATAGCAACTGCAACCAAGTATAGTAAGTGTGAGTGCCAGAAAAGTGATCTGCCTCTAATAGCCCCCTCAGAACTAATACAGCTCAGCCGCTAGCAGTTATCCTGACTCAGAAACATTTGACTGGTATTTCAAGCACATTTAAATCTTTTTTTGAAAACTTGTATAACCTGGATAAACCCAAATTTTCGAATCCAGAAGATGTTTTGCATAATATTAACTTACCCCGGCTAAACAACGCTGATAGAGAAATGCTAGAGTCTCCCATTTCAGAACAAGCATTCAAAGAAATGACCTCCAAGCTGCCAATTGGCAAGAGTCCTGGCCCTGATGGTTTTAATTGTGAATTCTATCAGTTCTTCACACCAGTACTGGCTCCTCTCTTTTGTAACCTAGTCAATTATAAAAACGAAGAAAGAATCTTCTCAGATGAGACCAACAAAGCAATAATTACATTAATTCCAAAAGAAGGGAAATCTGGGCTGGAATGTTCAGGCTACAGGCCAATCTCCCTTATAAACTGTGATGTTAAAATACATGCCAAAATGTTGTCAAATAGACTTAGGGCCCGTTCACACTGCACGCGTTTCCAGCCGCGTTTTGGAAACGCGTGCAGGTGGCCAAAACGCACGACATCAGACATTGCATAGAGTGCAATGTCTGATGTTCACACAGCATGCGTTCCGGACCTGTGCGGTCCGGGAACGCATGCTGCACGCAGATTTTACAAAAACGCGCGGCTGTCCCATTCACTTTTCAGTGATGGGATCAGCCACGCAACGCATACGAACGCGGACATGCGTGCGTTCGTACGCGTTGCGGTCCGCATGCGTTGCGGTCCGCATTTTGTAGTCTGAACGGGCCCTAAGTAGAGTTGCGGGAAAGATAATTGGGAAACAACAAACAGGTTTCATGAAAAACAAACAAATCCAGGATAATATTTACACGGCAGTAAATCTCATCCATAGATGCAAAACAGAAAGAGAGGAGGTAGTACTTGACGCGGTCGATGCCAAGAAAGCATTTGACCGTTTATCAAGAACTTTCATGTATGCGACCCTAGAAAAAGTAGGTCTTGGTGAGATATTTATTGAAAGAATTGTGAAACTGTATAAAAATCAGAGTACTGGAATTAAGATTAATAGCGATATAACAAAACCCTTCAGAAGTAACAACGGAGTCAGGCAGGGCTGTCCTCTATCATCATGGCTTTTTGACTTGAGAATAGAATCAATAATTCAGGCAATACAACAGAATACAGAAATCAATGGAATTAAAATTAGGGGAGAGGAAATCAAAATTCTTACATATGCCGATGATTTATTACTTACATTGACTGACCCTGCTGACTCCGTTGTTAAGTGTAAGAAACTTTTTGAAGAGGCGGAAGGCTACTCTAATGTCAAGCTTAACAAGAACAAAACTACCATTTTAAATATAGGTTGCTCCACACAAGTAAAATCAAATATCTAAAAGCATAATGACTTTAAATGGACCAATCAAGACATTAGATACTTAGGTATAAATCTCTCCAATAATCCTGATAATCTTTTTAATGAAAATTTTCTACAGATTATGAAAGAATGCAAGAAAAAGCTTAAAGAGAATCTGTATTGTTAAAATCGCACAAAAGTAAACATACCAGTGCGTTAGGGGACATCTCCTATTACCCTCTGTCACAATTTCGCCGCTCCTCGCCGCATTAAAAGTGGTTAAAAACAGTTTTAAAAAGTTTGTTTATAAACAAACAAAATGGCCACCAAAACAGGAAGTAGGTTGATGTACAGTATGTCCACACATAGAAAATACATTCATACACAAGCAGGCTGTATACATCCTTCCTTTTGTATCTCAAGAGATCATTATACACAGGCAGTGTGCATAGAGGGGCCAGGAGGGGGGAGATGCATCACAGAACCACAACACTGAAGAACTTGGCAGCCTTCCAGACACAGGCATGACAAGTCTGACAAGAGAGAGATAAGTTGATTTATTACAGAGATGGTGATAGTAGAACGTGCTGCAGTAAGCCAGAACACATTAGAATAGCTTTCGGAACTTGTAGGATGATAAAAAACAGGATGTCATTTTTGTTACGGAGTCTCTTTAAAGGGACTCCGAGCAGTGCAGAAACTATGGAAAGATGCATATCATTTTAAAGCTCTCTTTCTCCTCTTTCCAATGATATGAATATATTTTCGCGATTGAAATTGCCGCGGCCGCGATTTTGATAGCAAAAATAGAGAAAACTAACAGGTTTAGGGTGACGATTAAGGTGTCGTCAGAAAGAGGAGAAAGAGAGCTTTAAAATGATATCCATCTTTCCATAGTTACATTGTATTACACAGGGCGACTTTTTCTGCTCAATGCTGGAGCTGCTGACTTTGAGAAAAAGTCGCCCTGTGTAATACAATGTAACTATGGAAAGATGGATATTATTTTAAAGCTCTCTTTCTCCTCTTTTTGACAACCCCTAAATCGTCACCCTACGCCTTTTAGTTTTCTCTATTTTCGCGATCGAAATCGCAGCCGCGGCAATTTTAATCGCGAAAATAGTGAAAATTAAAAGGCGTAGGGTGGCGGTTTATATATCATTGGAAAGAGGCGAAAGAGAGCTTTAAAATGATATACATTTTCCCATAGTTTCTGCACTGCTCGGAGTCCCTTTAAGATGTGGGATCGTCCTTGCTTCAATGTATTGGGCAGAGTTAATATAATTAAAATGCTAATTCTCCCGGGACTTATCTTTTTAATACGATGTCTCCCGGTGGCCCTCCCCGGCACATGGTTACAAAACTGGCATAGGATCTTTCAGAATTTTATATGGAGCAGATCCAAACGTAGAATAAACTACAAACTTCTTACAAGAGGGAAGGAGATGGCTGGATTGGCTGCACCAGATGTGAATAATTACTATATGAGCGTGCATTTAACAAGAGTCCTGGACTGGAAAGATGAAACTTCTAAAGAACACCCAGGGAAAATATGGCCCCTGATAGAGAAGGAGGAGTGTAGTCTTTATTCGATTTTTACATGGATTCCTTGCAATATTTATAAACAATATACTATGTGTTCACACCCCCTAATTAAACCAACCTTAAAAACATTTCATTGGATTATCATGAAATGGCAAAGATTGATTGGCACTTCCCCTTTGACCTCGCTGGCTGACAACCCTGGATTCCCTCCTGGTAAACATATTAGCTGGTTCATTAAAAACCAGTTAAATAGTGACCTACGTATCATAAATCTTAAAGGTGACCATACATTAGAGATTCCCGGTCTAATCACTCATGCAAAGGGCAAAGGGACATGGGCTATGATACAAGCACAAAGCTACTTGCATACATTATACTCTAAAGATGTACTGTTAAGAAATAGTTTAAACATTTTTGAAAAACTTTTTTTTTTCTAAATAAAATATTTCCTAAAGCATTATCAAAACTCTATGAATTTATAAGATCTACAATTCACCATGCCCCCCTCCCTTCATACTGTGCGAAATGGGGAGCAGATCTGGATCAAGCTCACAAAATAAAATGGCCAATTATATGGTTAAACAACTGGAAGGTCCAGGACTCCAGACTACAATTGACCCAATTTAAAACAATTACCATCAGGAAAAGACATGTTGGAGATGTGGTGTAGAAGGAGGACGTGAAATACACAAGTGGTGGACATGCCCTATAGTGGAAACATTTTGGGATAAGGTGATAGTTTTCTCACAGAATGTTCTAGGGGAGGAATTTAGCCTCACGGCCACAGAAGCTATTCTCAGTTATTCTGACGAATATCATAGCCCAGGCGGCAGCCTCATTAAATAAATAGGAACCATCATTGCCAAAAATCTGATTGTAATATACTGGAAAAATTCTACTCCCCCTACATTGGAAGAATGAGTCAGTAAGATGGCGTTGCATTGTGAAGATAGATGGCATGACAGCGCGGGAAATATATGGAAGAACTTAGCAGAGAACTGCATCAATAGATCACACAACATTTGAACAACCACCAAAGGGAGGGAGAGAAGAGCGGGACGTACGCAGGATGATTGATTAAGGTTTGTTGTGAGAGTGTTTACATGCCATGTGCTTGGTTTGTTTGCTGTGAAACCTGTGGGGAGGTTGGAGGTGGGCTTGAGTGAGATGGATGTAATAGACTGAAAGAGACGAGAGTTGTGGTCCGGGGTTAGAATGGTTTTCTGGTTGATGGATGGGCCGTGGATAATGGAAGGTAGAGCAATCTATAAATAGCTACATGTGGTACTGTGTATGAAACGGTTGTGGTGTTGGGTGAGGCTAGAATGTTAGGTTTTGTATGTTGAAGTTTGAGTGATTTTTTGGATGTGATATGTCGGGACTCAGAGGGTTTACTGCGCCCATTAGAGAACAAGAGCAGAGAAAAGACCCATCAATAATTGTATTGTTATTTATCAAACTATGATGCAAACCAAACCCAAACACAAGAGTGCTTCAATGAAGCTGATAGTTCTCTTTGGGTGCAGTAAAAAAAAAAAGAAAGAAAGAAACATTTGCCTGTCAATTTGCTTTAGTACATAAGCCATAAGTTCTTCAGTTGATGTGTTTATCATCGGTTGTTTACTAAAAGTCTGAGGAAAAGTGATCCAAAGTGTTATTTATGCGTTTCCTAAGTGCACGGCCTAAGAGAGAGCAAAGGCCGTGGAGATAAAGAGAACCTGTCAGTAAATCTGTTAGCCTGTCAGCATTAAAGAAGAAGATTGGAGGAGGAGTTTCACTGCATCTTGTGTTACTAAGTGAACTACAGTGAAAAGCGGAGTGACATCTGACAGAGATAAAGAGTCAACAGAGTGGAGATACAAGTTTTGCAAAATAACAAAATTAGAGCTTAATCAGCATAGAGTTCAAATAACATAAGAAAAGAGCGATATAGAAGGAGTGAGATATTGATAGTATAGCTAGGTGCATTGGTCAATTTTGTGATTTTATTTTATTTATGTTTATTTCTCTAACTCCCTTTTAATTGTTTGATTCTTTCTTTATTTTGTTTATTATTTTAGGAAGTCCCTATCAGAGAAGTGGTGCCTAAGAGATACAGTAGTTTGAGAGGTAAAGTATAAAGAGCAAGAGTCTGAGAGATTTTCTGAGTAAAGTGAACATTGTTTTGGATGTCATATTGCCAACCAGCGAACCGTGGAGATTGCTTTAATACCATATTAAAGAGAGTCACCAATCCCCTAAGGTTTTGCTGAGCAATAGATCTTGAACTTGGCTACAAGGAACTGAGACTGTATAGGAACTTAATTGCTCAGTAGACCTGTCCCTACCCAAGCCCCTATGCCTCAGTGAATGGTACTGTGATAAAAGGTGTTGTATTGAAAAGTGGTTGATGTTTGTAAAAGAAGACCTATTGTAGCTCAATTTATGTATAAAAGTATCTGTGTAACTTAACCTTTTCACCCCGCAACTTTTACCGGTGCACCGGCTGTGAAGAGGAGAAGATTGTGTTTTGACCTTTCATGTGCAAGGGAAATGTAGATTTGTGTTAAAGTGTTACTGGTTGAGTGAAGTTACCAGTGGCCATTGTTAGGTCACAAATAAATCCTTGATATTTGCATCTGAGTCAGTGTCTGGTGGATTCCTCTCAGCCGGGGCCGAACGCTAAAGGATAAATCCGGTTACATAGGTAGCTACATAACCCCCCTTCAGTACATGCAGCCAGGTTACCACTGGTAAACCCCCCCCCCCGCACAGTATAGGCAGCTAGATTACCCCTATCCGTGCCTGCAGTATAGGTAGCCAGTTGACATCCCCCCAAATAGGTAGCCAGATTACCCTCCCGCCCCCTGGTGCATAGGTAGCCAGATGACCCCCTCCCTCCAACCCCCAAGGTATAGGAAGCCAAATGCTCTCCTCCTCATCTTAGGCATATGAGCCAGCAACCCCCCCCCCCACCACCACCACCCCCACAGCAGATACTAACCTTTCCAGTCCCCAAATCTGCTCCAGCTCCAAATCTCCTCCCCCCCCCTGTGTCAACCACGGCCTTAAGTATCTCTCTCTCTCTTTGTGCTGGCGGTCATCTGTTAACTAGGAAAAAAATGAAGCCAGAGAGGTGCCTATCAGCCATCTCCTCCTGGATGTCCGCTAGGTTCCTGAAACTAACTCTAGACAAAACGGAATTTATGATCTTCCCACCCCGGCCATCCACGAACCTCCCAGATGTGCATGTCACTGTTAACCACACTACCATTCGCCTTAACTCTCAAGCCCGCTGTCTGGGTGTCACCCTGGACTCCGCACTCTC
Organism: Hyperolius riggenbachi; assembly: GCF_040937935.1. Classification (NCBI taxonomy): domain Eukaryota; kingdom Metazoa; phylum Chordata; class Amphibia; order Anura; family Hyperoliidae; genus Hyperolius; species Hyperolius riggenbachi. The sequence continues at coordinate 23,373,785 of NC_090648.1, forward strand.
CTTCACTTCCCACATCCAAAACCTCACAAAGTCCTGCAACTTCCACCTTCGTAATATCTGTAAGATTCGCCCTTTCCTGACCTCTGCCACCACCAAACTCCTCATCCATGCCCTCATAATTTCCCGCCTTGACTACTGCAATGCCCTGCTGTCTGGTCTCCCTATGACCCGAACAGCCCCACTGCAGTCCATCATGAGTGCGGCAGCCAGAATTATCCACTGCTCCCATCGCTCCACCACGGCAGATCCCCTCCTAGAATCCCTCCACTGGCTTCCTATCCAGTCCAGAATCAGATTCAAGATACTGTGTCTGACCTACAAATCTGTCCACAAAACCTGTCCAACCTACATTTCCGATTTTACTCAGAGGTACACACCTAGCCGCTCACTCCGCTCTTCCAATGAACTTCGCCTAACCGCCCCCCGCATCACCCAGTCCCATGCACGCCTCCAGGACTTCTCAAGAGCTGCTCCAACACTATGGGACTCCCTACCTCCACCCATTAGGGCAGCCCCCTCCTTCAACATCTTCAAGAAGGCCCTCAAAACTCACCTTTTCACTCTGGCCTTCTACCCCTCACAAGTGCTCTAAACCCACAGCTCAACTCTGGTCCCCTACCGTTCGTGTCCTTACCTCTCCCTCTAGATTGAAAGCCTTTGGGCAGGGTCCTCCTCCTTTTGTGTCCTACCTGATTATGCACCTTCATTATTGTGCACCCATGCTATGCATCTGAGTGAACCTAACTTGCCTAATCTCCATGCTCCATCCAGTGATTGACTAAGCATTACCTGGTACTCATACTGTGCTGTGTGATCTGGTTTTCTTGTAGTCTTGTATTGTCATATTTTTGTATGTCACCCCTAAATATTGTCTGTAACCTAAATTAATGTTCAGAGCTGCGTAATATGTTGGCGCTTTATAAATACAATAAATAAATAAATAAAATGCGTAGACCACTATCAGTACAGGCACAGAGTAACAGCTTATACTGTACATACTGTAGGCAGCAGAGATCAGCACACTGCAGCTAGTTTACTATCACTACAGGCACAGAATAACAGCTTATACTGTACATACTGGAGGCAGCAGGGATCAGCACACGCTGCAGCTAGTTTACTATCAGTACAGGTACACAGTAACAGCTTATACTGTACATACTGGAGGCAGCAGAGATCAGCACACACTACAGCTAGTTTACTATCTGTACAGGCAGAGTAACAGCTTATATTGTACATACTGGAGGCAGCAGAGATCAGCACACACTACAGCTAGTTTACTATCAGTACGGGCACAGAGTAACAGCTTATACAGTACATACTGGAGGTAGCAAAGATCAGCACATACTGCAGCTAGTTTACTATCAATGCAGGCACAGAGTAACAGCTTATACTGTACATACTGGAGGTAGCAGCGATTGACTCACACAGCAGCTAGTTTACTATCAGTACAGGTACAGAGTAACAACTTATACTGTACATACTGGAGGTAGCAGAGATCAGCAGACACTGCAGCTAGTTTACTATCAGTACAGGCACAGGGTAAAAGCTTATACTGTACATACTAGAGGTAGCAGAGATTAGCACACACTGCAGCTAGTTTACTATCAGTACAGGAACAGAGTAACAGCTTATACTGTACATACTGGAGGTAGCAGTGATCAGACCACACTTCTGCTTGGTTACAGAGTAAAAGCTTACACTTTACATACTGAAGGTTGCAGGGATCAGCCCACACTTTGGCGAGTTCACACTCAGTACAGGCACAGAGTAACAGTGTATACTGTAGGTAGCAGAGATCAGCACACACTGCAGCTAGTTTACTATCCGTACAGGCACAGAGTAGCAGTTTACACTGTACATACGTTGTACATACTGAAGGTAGCAGAGATCAGCCCACATTTCAAAGAGTTTACTATCAGTACAGGCTCAGTGCTATGTTAATACATAATAATAATAACTAGCCGACCCACGGCGTAGCATACACCGCATAAGAGGGTAGAGGGCAGGAAGGGGGTATTGGGCACAGTGGCG